>NC_052069.1:44937556-45161241 GCF_015852505.1 Tachyglossus aculeatus | reverse complement strand
CGATGAATGAATGAATGAAGGATTTAATACCCACAGAATAATTGACCAGAAGTAAGTGAGCTGTGATTCTGTCTTGAGAAAAGCAGAGAGCTGCAACTATCTTAAGATATTAAGGGTAGGTCTACACTAGTAACTGAGTCACCCTGGAACATGCCTTCATTCATTCAGTTGTATTTATTGAGTGCTTACTGTGTGCAGAGCACTGTACTAAGCGTTTGGGAAGTACAAGTTGGCAACATCTAGAGACGGTCCCTACCCAGCAGTGGGCTCACAGTCTAGAAGGGGGAGACAGACAATAAAACCAAACATATTAACCAAATAAAATAAATATGTACAAGTAAAACAAATAGAGTAATAAATATGTACAAACATATATACATATACAGGTGTTGTGGGGAGGGGAAGGGAGGTAAGGCAGTGGGGATGCGGAGAGGAAGGAGGGGGCAGAACAGTGCTTGGCACATAATAATGATAATAATAATAATGGCATTTGTTAAGTGCTTACTCTGTGCAAAGCACTGTTCTAAGTGCTGGGGGGATACAAGGTGATCAAGCTGTCCCGTGTGGGGCTCACAGTCATCATCCCCATTTTACAGATGAGGGAACTGAGGCTCCGAGAAGTTAAGTGACTTGCCCAAGGTCACGCAGCTGACATGTGGCGGAGGCAGGATTCGACCCCGTGACCTCTGACTCCAAAGCCCGAGATCATCGTATTTCAAATCTTATTTGAGTGGCAGCATTGTACTCCTGCCACAGTTTGCTTCACAATTGTTCGTTCAGTTCATCCATCCAGTCGTATTTACTGAGTGCGTACTCTGTACAAAGCACTGTGCTAAGTGCTGGGGAGAGTACAATATAACAATAAACACACTCATTCCCTGCCCGCAACGAGCTTACAGTCCAGAGGCAAGCTGACAGTCTAGAAGATTTTGGTCTAGGTTAGCCAGCACCTCATTAGGAAATATGCATCGCCAACAACAAAAAATACCCTTCGTGTAGATCCAGAATAATAATAATAATAATGGCATTTATTAAACCCTTGCTATATGCAAAGCACTGTTCCAAGCGCTGGGGGGATACAAGGTGATCAGGTTGTCCCACGGGGGCTCACGGTCTTCATCCCCATTTTCCAGATGAGGTAACTGAGGCCCAGAGAAGTGAAGTGACTTGCCCAAAGCCACCCAGCTGACAATTGGCAGAGCCGGGATTTGAACCCATGACCTCTGACTCCAAAGCCCGGGCTCTTTCCACTGAGCCACGCTGCTTCTCTAATGATTTTCATCATCTAGAAAAAAAAATTAAAGAACACACATAAAAAAATGTACTTATAGTAATTTCCTTCATTGTCTATTATTCAGAATATACTTCGTCGTAGAATATCCTTTGTCACTTCCTTGCGCTGCATTTGCCCTGAGGTCATGATTGCAATCAATCAGTCGATCGTATTTATTAAGCGCTTTCTGTGTGCAGAGCACTGTACTAAGCGCTTGGGAAGTACAAGTTGGCAACATATAGAGACGGTCCCTACCCAACAGCGGGCTCACAGTAGAGAAGGGGGAGACAGACAACAAAACCAAACATATTAACAAAATAAATAGAATAGATATGTACAAATAAAATAAATAAATAAATAGAGTAATAAGTCTGTACAAACATATCTACATATATACAGGTGCTGTGGGGAAGGGAAGGAGGTAAGACGGTGGGGATGTAGGGGGGAGGAGGGGGAGAGGAAGGAGGGGGCTCAGTGTAGGAAGGCGATTGCGTTTGGGTTACCCCACAAGCTGCGAAGTGACCCGACTTTTAGAATATTTTGTATTGGGAGGTTTAGCCACCTCCCCAACTACTGAATCAGAAATAGCGGGGCTTAACGGAGAGAGCACGGGCCTGGAAATCAAGAGGACCTGGGTTCTAATCCTGGCTCCGCCACTTCATTCATTCATTCAATCGTATTTATTGAGCACTTAACTGTGTGCAGAGCACTGGACTAAGCTCTTGGGAAATACAAGTTGTTCTGCCGTATAACTTGGACAAGTCGCTTCACTTCTCGGGGCCTCAGTTACCTCACCTGGAGAAGCGCGTGGCTCAGTGGAAAGAGCATGGGCTTTGAAGTCAGGGGCCATGGGTTCGAATCCTGGCTCTGCCAATTGTCAGCTGTGTGACTTTGGGCAAGTCACTTCACTTTTCTGGCCCTCAGTTCCCTCATCTGTAAAATGGGGATTAAGACTGGGCCTCAGTTACCTCATCTGTAAAATGAGGATGAAGACTGTCAGCCCCCGTGTGACAACCTGATCACCATGTAACCTTCCCAGCACTTAGAACAGTGCTTTGCACATAGTAAGCACTTAATAAATACCATTATTATTATTATTATTATTATTGTTATTATTATTATGAGAAGAAAAAGAACGCATGTTTTCTCTGGGAAATCCTTTCCTGGGCCATTTGGTAAAGCTTAATTGTTTTATTTGGAACCTCTCAATTTTAGCCGTACTTCCAGGAAAGAAAACCTTCTCCGAATCCAGAGGTGGAAAATGTGAAGCTTATTGCTCCCTGGGAGAAAAGCTCAAACTCTTCTCCTTTCAGTAGGAAAGGGGATGTTTTCATTTGCAGCGGCGAAGGGGGAAGAGAAACCGATTTCAGGTAAGGAAACTAGAGGCAACTTTAAAATTGGGCTGTGAGAATGTCATCCCCCAAAAAACTAGTACCATTTTCATCCAGGTGTTTAGTTAATATTGTAAATCTAGGCTGTGTATTAAAAGGCTTTTAAAACCTCCTTCCCTTCCCCACAGCACCTGTATATATGTATATGTGTTTGTACATATTTATTACTCTATTTATTTTACCTGGACATATCTATTCTATTTATTTTATTTTGTTAGTATGTTTGGTTTTGTTCTCTGTCTGCCCCTTTTAGACTGTGAGCCCACTGTTGGGTAGGGACTGTCTCTATATGTTTCCAACTTGTACTTCCCAAGCGCTTAGTACAGTGCTCTGCACACAGTAAGCGCTCAATAAATACGATTGATGATGATGATGATGGTAGCTTTAGCTACTGTAAGAGTAAATATAAGCTGGAATAAAGGTATCTGAGGTCAGCTAACTCTTTCAGAGTCCAAGGTCTCTCCTAGTGAATCAATCAATCAATCAATCGTATTTATTGAGCGCTTACTGTGTGCCGAGCACTGTACTAAGCACTTGGGAAGTACAAGTTGGCAACATATAGAGTGAATTACAGTGCTCCAGTGTCCTGAAAGACAAGTTGGCCTAGAGTTTGGAAACAGCACCGCTGATATTGGAATTCCGCCCGGGTGCTTGAGAGTCGCTGAGAAAAAATATCTCTTGCGTGTTGTATCCATGAGCCAACTGTACTCTAGCCTCTAATGTCATTTGGAGGGAGCATTGTCCAGACACCAGTCATTAGCGCTTAGTACAGTGCCAGGCACAAAGGAAGCACGTAACAAATACCATAATTTTTAAGCGAGGAAATCATCAATCAGTGGTATTTTTTGTGTGCAAGGCACTGTACCAAACGCTTGGGAGAGTACAGTCATCAATCAATCAATCAATCGTATTTATTGAGCTCGTTGTGGGCAGGGAATGAGTCTGTTTATTGTTGTATTGTACTCTCCCCAGCACTTAGTACAGTGCTTTGTACAGAGTACACACTCAGTAAATATGACTGCCCCTTTTAGACTGTGAGCCCACTGTTGGGTAGGGACTGTCTCTATATGCTGCCAATTTGTACTTCCCAAGCGCTTAGTACAGTGCTCTGCACATAAATACGATTGATGATGATGATGATGATGACTGGGCAAGTCGCTTAACTTCTCTGTGCCCGAGTTACCTCATCTGTAAAATGGGGACGAAGACTGTGAGCCCCACGTGGGACAACCTGATCACCTTGTATCTACCCCAGCGCTTAGAACAGTGCTTGGCACTTATTAAGCGCTTAACAAATGCCATTATTATTATTATTACCCAAGTAAGTGTTCTCAATCCATAAAGGAACCAGTCAGTACTGATCATTGGAGTAGAATCATCCAAGAAAATAGGCCAAGCCAAGGGAGTCGACACCCTTTCTACCCATCAGCCATAAGAGAAGCAGCGTGGCTCAGTGGAAAGAGCCTGGGCTTTGGAGTCAGAGGTCATGGGTTTGAATCCCAGCTCCGCCAATTGTCAGCTGTGTGACTTTGGGCAAGTCACTTCACTTCTCTGGGCCTCAGTCACCTCGTCTGTAAAATGGGGATTAAGACTATGAGCCCCCCGTGGTACAATCTGATCACCTTGTAACCTCCCCAGCCCTTAGAACAGTGCTTTGCACATAGTAAGCGCTTAATAAATGCCATCATTATTATTATTATTTTATTTTTCACTAAATCTTTGCAAGGATATATACTTTCAAATGCTTTCGTTGTATTCGGAGCACCGAGTTTGTTAGTATTTGTGAATGCTTAGTTATGTAAATCATGTTGTGAAGAGTGTAACTTTTGGTTTGCTTTAGCTCTAGTATACACCATCCTGATGACGAGACTAATGCTGAGACTTTTGCTGGAATATTTGATGGACTTTTCTAAAACAAGTAAATGAATCCGCTGCTTCGGGTGTTAAGTTGATGGCTAAGCCAAAAGTGTGAAACTAGATTGAATTAACCATTCAACAGAAGAAATATTTGTAGTAGTTTACAGAAGAAATAGTTGTATTAGTTTACAGAAGAAATAGTTGTATTAGTTTACGGAAGAAATAGTTGTATTAGTTTACGGAAGAAATATTTGTATTAGTTTAACAGAAGAAATATTTGTATTAGTTTAATAGAAGAAATCTTTGTATTAGTTTAACAGAAGAAATATTGAGTATTAGTTCTTATAAACTTCCCTCTTGAATTCGTCATACTGATTAGTTTCAACATGTTCATTATGACTTTAATCTCAAATACATAAATTATACTTTTAGAGTATTTTGTTAAATATTGGCTTCATTTTTTCATCTAGCTAAGGACAATAATTTGGAAAAGCAGAATGTTAATTCAGTAAAATTTGTAATTGGAGAATATTATTGTCTTCCACTTCATTAAATAAAGCTGAATCTAGCCATTCAAATCTCGTAATGTTGTTTTTCTATCGCTATTAAGCCAAAATAGTATACCTAATATAGAAAGAAAATGCTCTGCTTTTATTTTTCTTTATAAATAAAGCAATTTGTACGGTGACTTTCCCCTCGCTGTAGATGGCACCCCCATCTTTCCTTGTCTCACAAGCCCGTAACCTTGGCATTTTCCTCGACTCCTCTCTCTCATCCAGCTCAGATATTTAATCCATCACTAAATCTCATCAGTCCCACCTTCCCATCACTGTAGATGGCCCTCCCATCTTTCCTTGTCTCACAATACTGTAACCTTGGCACTTTCCTCGACTCCTCTCTCTCATCCAGCTCAGATATTTAATCCATCACTAAATCTCGTCAGTCCCACCTTCCCATCACTGTAGATGGCACCCCCACCTTTTCTTGTCTCACAAGCCCGTAACCTTGGCATTTTCCTCGACTCCTCTCTCTCATCCAGCTCAGATATTTAATCCATCACTAAATATCATCAGTCCCACCTTCCCATCACTGTAGATGGCACCCCCATCTTTCCTTGTCTCACAATCCTGTAACCTTGGCATTTTCCTCGACTCCTCTCTCTCATCCAGCTCAGATATTTAATCCATCACTAAATCTCGTCAGTCCCACCTTCCCATCACTGTAGATGGCCCTCCCATCTTTCCTTGTCTCACAAGCCCGTAACCTTGGCATTTTCCTCGACTCCTCTCTCTCATCCAGCTCAGATATTTGATCCATCACTGAATCTCGTCGGTCCCACCTTCACAGCATCGCTAAAATCCACCCTTTCATCTCCATCCAAACTGCAACCGTGTTAATACGGTCACTCATTCCAGCCCGCCTGGATTACAGCATCAGCCTCCTGTCTCTGCCCACTCCAGTCCATATTTCGCTGTGCTTCCCGGATCATTTTTCTACCGCAACATTCAGGACATGTTTCCTCACTCCTTAAGAAACTCCAGTGGTTGCCCGCCCGTTGCCGTATCAAACAAAAACTCGTCACCATTGGCTTTGAGGTACTTAATCACCTTGTCCCCTCCTACATCACCTCACTACTCTCCTTTTACAACCCAGTCTGCACACTTTGCTCCTCTAGTGCTAATCTTCTCCCTATGCCTCAATTTCATCTATCTTGCCTCCGTCCCCCTGCCCACATCCTGCCTTTGGCAAGGAGCTCCTTCCCTCCTCAAATCTGACAGACAATTATTCTTCCCCTCCTTCCAAGCCTTATTGAAGGCCCATCTCCTCCAAGAGGCCTTCCCTGACTCAGTCTCCCTTTCCTCTTCTCCCACTCCCTTCTGCGTCACCCTGTCTTGCTCCCTTTGTTCTTCCCCCATCCCAGCCCCGCAGCACTTAGGTGCCTATCTGTAATTTATGTATTTATATTAACGTCTGTCTCTCCCCCTTTATGTATTTATATTAACGTCTGCCTCTCCCCCTCTAGACTATAACTTGTTGTGGGCCGGGAATGTGTCTGTTGATTGTTGTATCGTACTCTCCCAAGAGCTTAGTACAGTACTCAGCGTGGCTCAGTGGAAAGAGCCCAGGCTTTGGAGTCAGAGGTCAACTGTCAGCTGTGTGACTTCGGGCAAGTCGCTTCACTTCTCTGGGCCTCAGTCCCCTCATCTGTAAAATGGGGGTTAAAACTGGAAGCCCCATGTGGGACAACCTGATTACCTTGTATCAACCCCAGCGCTTAATAAATGCCATTATTAGTATTATTATTATTATTCCTCTGTACACCGTAAGCGCTCAGAAAATACAATTGAATGAATGAATAAATGATTTAAAAACTGCAGTCATACTCGTCAGCCAATCGTATTTACTGAGCGCTTACTGTGTGCAGAGCACTGTACTAAGCTCTTGGGAGAGTACGATACAACAATAAACAGACACATAAACAGATGTTGGAGAAGCAGCATGGCTCAGTGGAAAGAGCCCGGGCTTTGGAGTCAGAGGTTGTGGGTTCACATCACAGCTCCGCCAACTGTCGGCTGTGTGACTTTGGGCAAGTCACTTCACTTCTCTGGGCCTCAGTTCCCTCATCTGTAAAATGGGGATTAAAACCTGATCAACCTGATCACTTTGTAACCTCCCCAGCGCTTGGTACAGTGCTTTGCACATAGTAAGCACTTAACAAATACCATTATTATTATTATTAACATACCATCATTATTATTATTATTATTTTGTCATCCTTGAGCAAATTTCAGTCAGTGGCATCATTTTCAAATACAGAGGACAACCGACCACTCTGACCGGAATACAAAGTCGGGGCTCATTTGGCAGCTCCCTGTTTGAATTTGTTTTATTCCATATGTTGCCAACTTGTACTTCCCAAGCGCTTAGTCCAGTACTCTGCACACAGTAAGCGCTCAATAAATACGATTGAATGAATGAATGAATGAATGAATGAATGAATTCCATTCAGTGTGGTGTGTGGAAAGAGAAAGGAGCTCCGGGAATGACTTGGAATCCGTCGGAAAATGATTTGACTTCAAGGTTCACTGATGTTTCCGGTTGAGTTCATTCCCAGGGGATTGCGGAGAGGCAACCCCAGGAAATGAGTGGGGATGATAAATACGATTGATGATGACTTGGTTCAGTTTGATAGGGGATGAGAGGCTGATTTATTTAGGGGAGGGAGTGGGAGAGAGAGGAGTCTTTACGGGAGCATGTACAACATTGAAGTTGCTTTTCTCGAAAGGTGGGGGGTAGTCCTGGATTTAAAAAAAAACACTCAATCAATCAATCAATCGTATTTATTGAGCACTTACTGTGTGCAGAGCACTGTAGGCTGCTGTTGACGTAAGTGCCTTGTGAAAAAAATATAAAGCAAATACTGTCGACTCCAAAGTCCAAAACTTATTACTCTCTTTGTGCATATTTATTCTATTGATTTAATTTTGTTAATATGTTTTGTTTTGTTCTCTGTCTCCCCTTTCTAGCCTGTGAGCCCGCTGTTGGGTAGGGACCGTCTCTATATAATAATAATGGCATTTATTAAGCGCTTACTGTGTGCATAGCACTGTTCTAAGCGCTGGTTATAATAATGATGGCATTTATTAAGCGCTTACTATGTGCAAAGCACTGTTCTAAGCGCTGGGGAGGTTACAGGGTGATCAGGTTGTCCCATGTGGGGCTCACAGTCTTCATTCCCATTTTCCAGATGAGGGAACTGAGGCCCAGAGAAGCGAAGTGACTTGCCCAAAGTCACACAGCTGACAATTGGCAGAGCCGGGATTTGAACCCACCACCTCGGACTCCAAAGCCCGGGCTCTTTAAGCACTCAATGTCTGCAGAATTGGGAGTCCAATGCAATAAAGTGGGTAAAGAAGTCAGTCATATTTATTGATCACTTACTATGTGCAGAGCATTGTACCGAGTGCATCCAGTGCTTTGCACATAGCAATAATAATAATAATAATAATAGTATTTGTTAAGCGCTTACTATGTACAAAGCACTGTTCTAAGCGCTGGGGAGATACAAGGTGATCAGGTTGTCCCACGGGGGGCTCACAGTCTTCATCCCCATTTTACAGAAGAGGGAACGGAGGCCCAGAGAAGTGAAGTGACTTGCCCAAAGTCACACAGCTGGCAATTGGCGGAGCAGAGATTTGAACCCATGACCTCTGACTCCAAATAATAATAATGATAGTACATAGTAAGCGCTTAACAAATGCCATCATTATTATTATTAATATGAGAGAGTCCAATATAGCAGAGGAGGTAGGCGTGAGTCCTACCTACATGTGGTACATGTTTACTATCTTGTACATATTTACTATTCTATTTATTTTATTAATGACGTGTATATAGCTTTAATTCTATTTATTCTGATGGTATCGACACCTGTCTACGTGTTTTGTTTTGTTGTTTTTCTCCCCCTTCTAGACTGTGAGCCTGCTGTTGGGTAGGGACCGTCTCTATATGTTGCCAACGTGTACTTCCCAAGCGCTTAGTACAGTGCTCCGCACACAGTAAGCGCTCAATAAATGTGATTGAATGAATGAATGTGGAGGATTAGAATGGGGTAGAAGCCATTGGATTTGGCGTGAAGGAGATCATTTGTGACCTTGGAGGGGACGGATTCTGGGGAGCAAAGGGGGCGGAAGCCAATTTGGAGGGGGTCAAGGAGAGAATTGGAGGAGAGGGATTTGAGACAGCAGGTGTAGACAACTCGTTCAATCAATCAATCAATCAATCATATTTATTGAGCGCTTACTGTGTGCAGAGCACTGTACTAAGCGCTTGGGAAGTCCAAGTTGGCAACATCTAGAGACAGTCCCTACCCAACAGTGGGCTCACAGTCTAAAAGGGGGAGACAGAGAATGAAACCAAACATACTAACAAAATAAAATAAATAGAATAGATATGTACAAGTAAAATAAATAAATAAATAAATAGAGTAATAAATCTGTACAAACATATATACATATATACAGGTGCTGTGGGGAAGGGAAGGAGGTACGATGGGGGGGATGGAGAGGGGGACGAGGGGGAGAGGAAGGAAGGGGCTCAGTCTGGGAAGGCCTCCTGGAGTTTGGAGAGGAATGGTAGGAGGGAGTTGGGGTGATAACTAGCGGGAGCTGTGGGGTTATGGAAGGGTTTTTTTTTTTTAGGCTAGGGGAGACATGGGCACGTTTGAAAGCAGTGGGGAAGAAGCCGTTGGAGAGCCACTGGTCGACGATGGCCCTTATGGAGGGAGGAAGGGAGAGGACAAAAGTTTTGTTAAGGTGTGGCTTCCCACCTCTCTCCCATCTCTTTCCTCCCCTCCACCTCTCTCCCACTTCTTTCCCTCCCCTCCACCTCTCTTAATCAATCAATCAATCGTATTTATTGAGCGCTTACTGTGTGCAGAGCACTCTACTAAGCGCTTGGGAAGTACAAGTTGGCAACATATACAGTCCCTACCCGGCAGTGGGCTCACAGTCTAGAAGGGGGAGATAATAATAATAATGATAATAATAGTGGCATTTATTAAGTGCTTACTATGTGCAAAGCACTGTACTAAGTGCTTGGGAAGTACAAGTTGGCAACATATACAGTCCCTACCCAACAGTGAGATCACAGTCTAGAAGGGGGAGATAATAATAATAATAATAATAACAGTGGCATTTATTAAGTGCTTACTGTGTGCAGGGCACTGTACTAAGTGCTTGGGAAGTACAAGTTGGCAACATATAGAGACAGTCCCTACCCAACAGTGGGCTCACAGTCTAGAAGGGGGAGATCATCATCATCATCATCATCATCATCATCATAATAATAATAATGGCATTTATTGAGTGCTTACTATGTGCAAAGCACTGTTCTAAGCACTGGGGAGGTCTACAAGGTCATCAGGTTGTCCCACGGGGGGCTCACAATCTTAATCCCCATTTTACAGGTGAGGTAACTGAGGCCCAGAGAAGTGAAGTGACTTGCCCAACATCACACAGCTGACAACTGGCGGAGCCGGGGGTTGAACCCATGACCTCTGACTCCAAAGCCCGGGCTCTTTTCCACTGAGCCACACTGCTTCTCTCTTCCATGTCTCCCCCCGGGCCCACGTCCTCCCCCGGGCCTGGAATGCCCTCCCTCTGCCCATCCGCCAAGCTCGCTCCCTTCCTCCCTTCAAGGCCCTACTGAGAGCTCACCTCCTCCAGGAGGCCTTCCCACACTGAGCCGCTTCCTTCCTCTCCCCCTCGTCCCCCCCTCCATCCCCCCCATCTTACCTCCTTCCCTTCCCCACAGCACCTGTATATATGTATATATGTTTGTACATATTTATTACTCTATTTATTTTACTTGTACATATCTATTCGATTTATTTTATTTTGTTAGTATGTTTGGTTTTGTTCTCTGTCTCCCCCTTTTAGACTGTGAGCCCGCTGTTGGGTAGGGACCGTCTCTATATGTTGCCTACTTGTACTTCCCAAGCGCTTAGTACAGTGCTCTGCACACAGTAAGCGCTCAATAAATACGATTGATTGATTGATTGATCTCCCGAGCCTCATCACTGCTGCAAATCTCCATCTCCCCTGGGCTGCAGGCCCGGCCCGGAGCTGGTCCGTAATCAGGTCTGTGTGTCTCTGAGGCCGGGGCAAATTACAACAATACCCCCAGTCCCACGCTGAGTGGGAGCCTCAGGTAGGGTCTCTGCTCGAAAGGGCCAGTGGATAGACAGAGCTGGGTAGATACGATCCCTGCCCGTGAGGAGCTTACAGTCTAGAGGGGAAAATGGACTTTAAAATCAATTTCAGATCATCGTCATCATCACCATAATAATAGCGTTTATTAAGCACTTACTATGTGCAAAGCACTGTTCTAATCAATCAATCAATCGTATTTATTAAGCGCTTACTATGTGCAAAGAACCGTTCTAATCAATCAATCAATCAATCAATCGTATTTATTGAGCGCTTACTGTGTGCAGAGCACTGGACTAAGCGCTTGGGAAGTACAAGTTGGTAACATATAGAGACGGTCCCTACCCAACAGTGGGCTCACAGTCTAGAAGAAGCATCTAATAATAATAATAATAATAATAATAATGGCATTTATTAAGCGCTTACTATGTGCAAAGCACTGTTCTAAGCGCCGGGGGGATATACAGTAATCAGGTTGTCCAATGTGGGGCTCACAGTCTTCCTCCCCATTTTACAGATGAGGGAACTGAGGCACAGAGAAGTTAAGTGACTTGCCCAGAGTCACACAGCTGACAAGTGGCGGAGCTGGGATCTAAGCACTGGGAGGTTACAAGGTGATCAGGTTGTTCCACGGGGCTCACAGTCTTAATCCCCATTTGACAGATGAGGTAACTGAGGCCCAGAGAAGCGAAGTGACTTGCCCAAAGTCACCCAGCTGACAATTGGCGCAGCCGGGGTTTGAACCCATGACCTCTGACTCCAAAGCCCAGGCTCTTTCCGCTCTTCTAGACTGTGAGCCCACTGTTGGGTAGGGACCGTCTCTATATGTTGCCAACTTGGACTTCCCAAGCGCTTAGTACAGTGCTCTGCACACAGTAAGTGCTCAATAAATACGATTGATTGATTGATTGATTGATTTCCGCTGAGCCATGCTGCTTCTCTTAGGGTAGAGTGGGAGTAAGTGCTGAGGGGGAGAGTGGGAGTAAGTGCTGAGGGGTTGGAGGGCGGGGTGAATATCAAATGTTTGAGGGGTACAGATCCAATTATTGTATTTTCCCAAGTGCTTAGTGCAGTGCTGTGCACACAGTAAGCACTTAATAAATATGATCAAATGAATGAATAAAATTGCATAGTTGATACAGAAGGCAGAGCGAGTAGGGGGAATAATAATGATGGTATTTGTTAAGCGCTTACTATGTGACGATGATGATGATGGTATTTGTTAAGTGCTTACTATGTGCCAAGCATTTTTCTAAGCACTGGGGTAGATACAATAATAACAATAATAATGGCATTTGTTAAGCGCTTACTATGTGCCAAGCACTTTTCTAAGCACTGGGGTAGATACAATAATAATAATAATGATGGCATTTGTTAAGCGCTTACTATGTGCCAAGCACTTTTCTAAGCACTGGGGTAGATACAATAATAATAATAATGATGGCATTTGTTAAGCGCTTACTATGTGCAAAGCACTGTTCTAAGCACTGGGGGGGATACAATGTGATCAAGTTGTCCCACGCGGGGCTCACAGTCTTAATCCCCATTTTTACAGATGAGGTAACTGAGGCTCAGAGAAGTTAAGTGACTTGCCCAAGGTCACACAGCAGACTTGTGGTGGAGCCGGGATTTGAACCATGACCTCTGACTCCAAAGGTTGTCCCACCTGGAGCTCACAGACTTAATCCCCATTTTACAGATGAGGGAACTGAGGCACAGAGAAGTTAAGTGACTTGCCCAAGGTCACACAGCTGATCAGTGACAGAGCTGGGAGTAGAACCCACGGCTGCTGACTCCCAAGCACGGGCTCTTTCCACTAAGTCACGCTGCTTCTCATATATGCAGACTGTGAGCCCACTGTTGGGTAGGGACTGTCTCTATATGTTGCCAACTTGGACTTCCCAAGCGCTTAGTACAGTGCTCTGCACACAGTAAGCGCTCAATAAATACGATTGATTAATTGATTGATTGATATGCAATGTGGCTCAGCGTGGCTCAGTGAAAAGAGCATGGGCTTTGGGTTCAAATCCCGGCTCTGCCAACTGTCAGCTGTGTGACTTTGGGCAAGTCACTTCACTTCTCTATGCCTTAGTTCCCTCATCTGTAAAATGGGGATCAAGTCTGTGAGCCCCATGTGGGACAACCTGATTACCTTGTATCTACCCCAGCACTTAGAACAGTGCTTGGCACATAGTAAGCGCTTAACACATATCGACATTATTACTATTATAATTGAAGACAAGATATTAAATGCCGTGGGGCAGAGGGTAATGCGATGGCATAGTAGATAGAGCCTGGGAGTCAGAAGGTCATGGGTTCTAGTCCTGCCTCTGCCACATGTCTGCTGTGTGACCTTGGGCAAGCCACTTCACTTCTCTGTGTCTCAGTTACCTCATCTGCAAAAAATGGGGATTAAGAGTGGGAGTCCCATGTGGAACACGGACTGTGTCCAACCTGATTAACTTGTGAGCCCCCCGTGGCACAACCTGATCTCCTAGTAACCTCCCCAGCGCTTAGAACAGTGCTTTGCACGTAATAAGTGCTTAATAAATGCCGTTATCATTATTACTACCCCAGTGCTTAGAACAGTGCTCAGCACATAGTGAGTGCTTAACAAGTACCATTATTATTATTACTACCCCAGTGCTTAGAACAGTGCTTGGCACCTAGTGAGTGCTTAACAAGTACCATTATTATTATTACTACCAAATGCCCAAAGGATACACTGATCTGGAAGTGTAGATGATGCCTAAGGGAGAGGGAGTTGGGGAAAAGAGGCCTTAATCGGGGAAGGCTTCATGGAGGAGATTCATTCATTCATTCAATCGTATTTATTGAGCGCTTACTGTGTGCAGAGCACTGTACTAAGCGCTTGGGAAGTCCAAGTTGGCAACATATAGAGACGGTCCCTACCCAACAGTGGGCTCGCAGTCTAGAAGATGGGACCTTTTTTAATAAAGTTTCGAAGGTGAGGAGAGCGGTGGTCTGGCATACATGAAGAGGAGGGAGTTCGGGCTCAAGGGAGGTTGTGAGAGGTGGGTCAATCAGCGGTTTCCTTCTAATTAATCAATATAATTAATTAATTAATCACATCTCTCTCAGGACACCCCACCTCCATCAGCAGTCGCTCTGGTTGCGTATCCATAGAGCTTCCTTGGTAAAAAATACGGAAGTGGTTTACACTGCCTCTTCCGTGCAGCCGCTATGGGTTGGAGAAGACTCGACGGCGTTAGACAAGACATTTATCATTCATTCATTCAATCGTATTTATTGAGCGCTTACTGTGTGCAGAGCACTGTACTAAGCACTTGGGAAGTCCAAGTTGGCAACATAAAGAGACGGTCCCTACCCAACAGTGGGCTCGCAGCCTAGAACAGTGCTGTGCAGAGCACTGTACTAAGGGCTTGGTTGACAATGAGAAGCAGAGTGGCTTTGAATGAGAAGCAGCGTGGCTCAGTGGAAAGAGCCTGGGCTTTGGAGTCAGAAGTCATGGGTTCAAATCCCGGCTCCGCCAATTGGCAGCTGTGTGACTTTGGACAAGTTACTTCACTTCTCTGGGCCTCAGTTACCTCATCTGTAAAATGGGGATCAAGACTGTGAGCCCCAAGTGGGACAAACTTGATCACCTTGTAACCTCCCCAGCGCTTTGAACAGTGCTCTTCCTTCCTTCAAGGCCCTACTGAGAGCTCACCTCCTCCAGGAGGCCTTCCCAGACTGAGCCCCCTCCTTCCTCTCCCCCTCCTCCCCCTCCCCACCCCTCCCCCCTCCCCATATAATAATAATAATAATAATGACATTTTATTAAGTGCTTACTATGTGCAAAGCACTGTTCTAAGCACTGGGGAGGTTACAAGGTGATCAGGTGTCCCACGGGGCTCACAGTCTTAATCCCCATTGTACAGATGAGGGAACTGAGGCCCAGAGAAGTGATCCCCCCCGCCTTACCTCCTTCCCTTCCCCACAGCACCTGTATATATGTATATATGTTTGTACATATTTATTACTCTATTTATTTTACTTGTACATATCTATTCTATTTATTTTATTTTGTTAATATGTTTGGTTTTGTTCTCTGTCTCCCCCTTCTAGATCGTGAGCCCACTGTTGGGTAGGGACCGTCTCTAATATGTTGCCAACTTTTACTTCCCAAGCGCTTAGTACAGTGCTCTGCACACAGTAAGCGCTCAATAAATATGATTGATTGATTGCTTTGCACATAGTAAGTGCTTAATAAATGCCATTATTATTATTATTACTATCATTATTGACAGGCAATGTATGAGATGCCAATGCCTCCTTTTGAGAAACTTAAAATTTAAGGGGGAACATGAGAAGATATACATTTTTGGAAAATATGGTGAGGAAATAAACACAGATGGATTAACAGACACATAATTGAAATGTTTTTCTCACCTCTGATGGCAGGGAAATTATTTAAATTTGTAGACCACTGATAAGTTTCCAAGGAGAACTGCTTTTCACATTAGAGGCCCCTCTAGAAAGTAAGCTTGCTGTGGGCAGGGAATGTGTCTATTAAGCGCTCAGTACAGGGCTCTGCACACAGTAAGCGCTCAATAAATATGATTGAATGAATCAACTCTATTGTACTCTCCCAAGCACTTTTTACATTGCTCTGGTCAGAGTAAGTGCTCAATAAATACCATTGATTGATTGAGTTTCTAAACAATTCCATTTTATAAAATGATTCTCATGCCGTTGTAACTAATTTCCCGCTGACGTTTTCAGAAAGGTCTAGAAAATCAGGTAATTGTATATATGAAGCAAGACATGAAAGCTAGGGAAACATTCAGTTTTATGGACAATGTAATGGCCATCTACGTGTGGACTCTATCTTAGGGAAATATTGCTTTGACTAAAGTTACTCTTGAAATTTATTCTATTTTTATTCTTCAATTAAAGCTTTCTGAAGAGAAGGGGATTAGCAACTGTTATTGGATTTTTATGTTAAAAATTATGCAATTTCAATAACTAAATTTCATGTTTCTCCCAGCAGATATGACTGCCTCGTATCATTGTCTTTTCATTTTCCTTTGCTGTCCATCAGCAAAGCTATTCCTTTGAGATTTTCCTCAATTCCTTTTTGCAATAGGTTGCCATTTCTTTATTTTAAAAAGCTTTAATTTCCTTTTTAATCTATAGAGCCTATTGTAATGAATTCATCTCAATACTTTTCACTTTCAAAAGAACTTTGAATATTCTAACAAGTTCGTAAGACACCGGCTGACTCTCCTCTTGGCAGAAATCAGCATCTGCATCGAAAGTAGTAAAAGCTCCATTGCTTCGAATTGTTGATGTTGAGATTTTCTTCTGTGGCTGTGAACCATTTTAGAAACAGAATCCTTTAGTGATGCAGAATATCTAGTGTAAAATGTTTTTTCCTCTTGACAGGCTGACACTATCAAATGCAGTTGGTTGTTTTACATCCCCCTTCGCGTCAGTTCTACGCTTCTTTGAAGTAGCCCTCTGATTCCCATTTCAGAAAGCCATTTTTGGAAGTATCAGTACCCTCGGAAATAGTCTGGAGTATGTGTAAGCAAGGCATTCTAAAGTTGCAGCCGGACTCGATTTGTAGCTCTTTGATTATCACATTTGTCCAATACCGAAACCGGAGCAAAGAGATCTGATTATTTTCATCCTTCCCAGCTCCCGCACTAAGGATCGTTGAAAATATGTTCCCAGAAGCCTTCCAGGGTGGCGAGTGCCTCAACTTTGTGGCTTAAAAAATGTGAGTTTTCTGACTCAAGACTCTCAGTTGAGCCCCCAGCTAAGTCTTGGGATTCCTCCACCTTGATGCCAAGTGATTTGCCACTTGGACCTAATAATAATAATAATAATAATGGCATTTGTTAAGCGCTTACTACTAATAATAATGATAATAGTAGCATTTGTTAAGCGCTTACTATGTGCAAAGCACTGTTCTAAGCACTGGAGGGGGATACGAGGTGATCAGGTTGTCCCACATGGGGATCACAGTCTTAAACCCCATTTTACAGATGAGGTAACTGTGTGCAAAGCACTGTTCTAAGTGCTGGGGAGGTTACAAGGTGATTGAGAAGCAGCATGGCTCAGTGGAAAGAGCCCGGGCTTCGGAGTCAGAGGTCATGGGTTCAAATCCTGCCTCTGCCAATTATCAGCTGTATGACTTTGGGCAAGTCACTTAACTTCTCTGGGCCTCAGTTCCCTCGTCTGTCAAATGGGGATGAAGACTGTGAGCCCCCTGTGGGACAACCTGCTCATCTTGTAACCTCCCCAGGGCTTAGAACAGTGCTTGGTACATAGTAAGCGCTTAATAAATGCCATTATTATTATTATTATTATCCGGTTGTCCCATGGTGGGGCTCACAATCTTAATCCCCACTTTACAGATGAGGGAACTGAGGCCCAGAGAAGTGAAGTGACTTGCCCAAAGTCACCCAGCTGACAAGTGGCGGAGCCGACACTTGAACCCGTGACCTCTGACTCCAAAGCCCGGGCTCTTTCCACTGAGCCACGCTGCTTCTCTAACCTGGGTTGTATTCCCAGCTCTGCCACGCGTCTGCTGTGTGACTGTGGTCAAATCACTTCTGTGGGCCTCAGTTACCTCGTCTGTAAAATGGGGATTAAAACTCGGACCTCTATGTGGGACAGGGACTGTGTCCAACCAGGTTACCTTGTATCTACCTCAGCGCTCAGGACAGTGACTGACACAGAGGAAGCTCTTAACAAATACCACTTAAAAAAAAAAAAGATTTGAGGACCAGCAGGACAGACTGAGTTAAAATCAATCAATCAGTGGTACTGAGCGCTCACTATGTGCAAAACTCTGTATTTAGCCCTTGAAAGAGTACAGTATGACAGAATTAGCAGACAGGTCCCCTGTCCATAAGGAGCTTACAGTCTAGAGCTAAAACAAGGAGTTCCCAACTTGTTTGGGAAGAATAGCCCCTTGGCAACTTCAAGAACCCTGGGGCCACTTATATGTATATATGTTTGTACATATTTATTACTCTATTTATTTATTTATTTATTTATTTTACTTGTACATATCTATTCTGTTTATTTGATTTTGTTAATATGTTTGGTTTTGTTCTCTGTCTCCCGCTTCTAGACCGTGAGCCCACTGTTGGGTAGGGACCGTCTCTGTATGTTGCCAACTTGTGCTTCCCAAGCGCTTAGTACAGTGCTCTGCACACAGTAAGCGCTCAATAAATACGATTGATTGATTGATTAGAGCTAAAACAAGGAGTTCCCAACCTATTTGGGAAGAATAGCCTCTTGGCAACTTCAAGAAGCCTGAGGCCACTTATCTGTATATATGTTTGTACATATTTATTACTCTATTTATTTTTTTATTCATTTATTTTACTTGTACATATCTATTCTATCTATTTTATTTTGTTAATATGTTTGGTTCTGTTGTCTGTCTCCCCCTTCTAGACTGTGAACCCACTGTTGGGTAGGGACAGTCTCTATATGTTGCCAACTTGTACTTCCCAAGCGCTTAGTACAGTGCTCTGCACACAGTAAGCGCTCAATAAATATGATTGATTGATTGATTGATTAAAGCTAAAACAAGGAGTTCCCAACCTGTTTGGGAAGAATAGCCTCTTGGCAACTTCAAGAAGCCTGGGGCCACATATATGTATATATGTTTGTACATATTTATTACTCTTTATTTTACTTGTACATATCTATTCTATCTGTTTTATTTTGTTAATAGTTTGGTTTTGTTGTCTGTCTCCCCCTTCTAGACTGTGAGCCCACTGTTGGGTAGGGACTGTCTCTATATGTTGCCAACTTGTACTTCCCAAGCGCTTAGTACAGTGCTCTGCACACAGTAAGCGCTCAATAAATACGATTGATTGATTGATTGATTGATTAGAGCTAAAACAAGGAGTTCCCAACCTGTTTGGGAAGAATAGCCTCTTGGCAACTTCAAGAAGCCTGGGGCCATTACAGTATATGTTTGTACATATTTATTACTCTATTTATTTTACTTGTACATATCTATTCTATTTATTTTATTTTGTTAGTATGTTTGGTTTTGTTCTCTGTCTCCCCCTTTTAGACTGTGAGCCCACTGTTGGGTAGGGACTGCCTCTATATGTTGCCAACTTGTACTTCCCAAGTGCTTAGTACAGTGCTCTGCACACAGAAAGCGCTCAATAAATATGATTGATTGATTGATGGCAGGCCTGAGGCCATGGAACTGCCCGCATCCCTTAAGCCAGACCTTTTTTTCTTTGAAGGGTGTTTGTTAAGCGCTTACTATGTGTCAGGCCCTCTACTAAGTGCTGGGTGAGATACAAGCCAAGCAGGTTGGACACTGTCCATTATTATCAAGAGGCTTGATAATAATTAGCCTCTTGAAGCAGACCGGGCACTCCAAAGAAAAGCAATGTAGATATAAAAAAACACGCAAAAGGCAGTTCAAGTGAAGATCTTTAAACCCTTGTGAACTCAGATTTATTCTTACGCGCAAATATCATATTGCTTGAGTGTCTGAGCTGGGATAAAAGCGAATAGAAAGACTAATTCTCAGAGGAAAACCTGAAGAACGCTCTGTTCCTCTCCCGAGGGAAGGTGCTATATAAATTGCATTATAGCATACCGCCCACTCTGACTATGTACCCCTGCAAAGAAGAATTCAACATGGCAAGAAGCTCAAATTTACCTATCTGTACTGTTCTGAATCTCCTGGTGGGGTGATAAAAAGCAAGTACTCAGTGTGCACTTTAATTTGATTAACTTCAAACTTTCCTATAAGCCTCCTTGTCCTGTCAGAAACCTTGACTTCAAAATATAAACCAGGGTTTTGACTGTCTTTGCGTTCAATTGTGAGAGAAATTAATTCGTATGCCTATGCTTTTGAAGCCTATACAGTGCATGATGAAGATGCATCCTTGATATCACTTCCGTAGAGGCAAAATAACTTGTCCAAAATTTTGCTTACATGTCAGAGTGCAGCTGCGTTTGTAAAACCTTTGGGCTGATGCAAAAGATTTGGTTTTATCCCCTTTGCGTCATAAACCTGCTTTCATCAAGTTTAGCTTCAGGGCTGATGGAAGGATTAGGAAGACCTTAGGTTCAGGGTTGATTGGGTTCGTCAGCTTGAAAAAATCAATCAATCAATCAATCAATCATATTTATTGAGCGCTTACTGTGTGCAGAGCACTGTACTAAGCACTTGGGAAGTAAGTGTCCAATAAATTCATTCATTCAATCATATTTATTGAGCACTTACTGTGTGCAGAGCACTGTATTAAGCGCTTAAGCAATGTACTAAGCATTTGTTTTTTATTTATTTATTTATTATTTAGCAATTTACTTTTTAACAAAGAGAAGCAGCGTGGCTCAGTGGAAATCAATCAATCAATCAATCAATCGTATTTATTGAGCGCTTACTGTGTGCAGAGCACTGTACTAAGCGCTTGGGAAGTCCAAGTTGGCAACATATAGAGACGGTCCCTACCCAACAGTGGGCTCGCAGTCTAGAAGGGGGAGACGGAGAACAAAACCAAACATACTAACAAAATAAAATAAATAGAATAGATATGTACAAGTAAAATAAATAGAGTAAAAAAATAAACCAAATGCTTTCCTAATCATGATTTAGTCCCCTTCTGCAAATTATTGGGGGAAAAAAACCCTCGATAATAATAATGATGGCATTTATTAAGCACTTACTATGTGAAACCAAATGCTTTCCTAATCATGATTTAGTCCCCTTCTGCAAATTATTGGGGGAAAAAAACCCTCGATAATAATAATGATGGCATTTATTAAGTGCTTACTATGTGCAAAGCGCTGTTCTTAGTGATAGAAAATCTGTGCCTCAGTTACCTAACTGTGAACCCTATGTGGGACATGGACTGTGTCCAATCTGGTTAGCTTGAATCTACTCTAGCATCTAGTACATGCCTGGCATATAGTAAGCACTTAACGAATACTCAAAAAACAAATAAACAAAAAAGGCCTAGTCAAAAACAGCAAGGTGTAGTGATGATGATGATGATGATGGCATTTATTAAGCGCTTACTATGTGCAAAGCACTGTTCTAAGCGCTGGGGAGGTTACAGGGTGATCAGGTTGTCCCACGGGGAGCTCACAGTCTTAATCCCCATTTTCCAGATGAGGGAACTGAGGCCCAGAGAAGTGAAGCGACTTGCCCAAAGTCACACAGCTGACAACTGGCAGAGCTGGGATTTGAACCCATGACCCCTGACTCCAAAGCCCGGGGTCCTTCCCCTGAGCCACGCTATAGCGAATAGAGCACAGGCCCGGGAGTCGGAAGGTCATGGGTTCTAATCCCGGCTCTGCCAATTGTCTGCTGTGTGACCTTGGGCAAGTCACTTCACTTCTCTGGGCCTCAGTTTCTTCATCTGTAAAATGAGGCACATTTTTAAAATTTACAAATTTGTAAAACCTTTGGGCTGGTGCAAAAGATTTGGTTTTATCCCCCTTGCGTCATAAACGCAAGGATTGAGACAGTGAGCCTCACGTGGAAGGGGACTTTATCCAACCCGATTTGCTCGTATCCACCTCAGCGCTTAATACAGTGCCAGGCATATACTAAGCACTTAACAGATATCATTAAAAAAAACAGCCAAAGGAAGCATATTCTAGTGATTATAAACAGTTGATTTATTAGGTTGCTTTTTATAAAAAGTTTGAGGAAATCGGGAAAGCTTTGAGGAAAGTTCTGGAAAGTGGTGAGGGTGAGAAGCAGCATGGCTTAGTGGAAAGAGCTTGGTCTTGGGAGCCAGAGGTCGTGGGTTCTAATCCAGCTCCACCACTTGTCAGCTGTGTGACTTTGGGCAAATCACTTAGCTTCCCTGTGCCTCAGTTACCTCATCTGTAAAATGGGGATTGAAACTGTGAGCCCCATGTGGGACAACCTGATCACCTTGTATCAACCCCAGCGATTAGAACAGTGCTTGCACATAGTAAGCGCTTAACAAATACCATCATTATTATTATTATTGAGAAGCAACGTGACTTAGTGGAAAGAGCCCGGGCTTGGGAGTCAGAAGTCATGGGTTCTAATCCCGGCTCCACTGCTTGTCAGCTGTGTGACCTTGGGCAATCAATCAATCAATCGAATTTATTGAGCGCTTACTATGTGCAGAACACTGTACTAAGTGCTTGGGAAGTCCAAGTTGGCAACATATAGAGACAGTCGCTACCCAACAGTGGGCTCACAGTCTAGAAGGGGGGACAGACAACAAAACCAAACATACTAACAAAATAAAATAAATAGAATAGATATGTAAAATAGACAAGTAAAATAAGTAAATAGAGTAATAAATATGTACAAACATATACATATATACAGGTGCTGTGGGGAAGGGAAGGAGGTAAGATGGGGGATGACGAGGGGAGAGGAAGGAGGGGGCTCAGTGTGGGAAGGCCTCCTGGAGGAGGTGAGCTCTCAGTAGGGTCTTGAAGGGAGGAAGAGGGCAAGTCACTTAACTTCTCTGGGCCTCAGTTACCTCATCTGTCAAATGGGGATAAAGACTGTGAGCCCCATGTGGGACAACGTGATAACCTTTTATCTAACCCCAGCGCTTAGCACAGTGCTTGACACATAGTAAGTGCTTAACAAATACCAACATTATTATTATTATTCTTTTCTGGGGTCCACAGATCGCAGGGGTGCTCTGGAAACAGCCTACAAACTAGCCTTCCTCACTTGTTTAGAAGCAGGTTTTAGGCCTCCTGGGGTCAGAAGTACAATGTCCAACCTGAGCAATTAAAATGGGATTAATTAAAATACCCAAATAATAATAATAATAATAATAACAATGGCATTTATTAAGCACTTACTATGTGCAAAGCACTGTTCTGAGAGCTGGGGAGGTTACAAGGTGATCAGGTTGTCCCTTGGGGGCTCACAGTCTTAATCCCCATTTTCCAGATGAGGTAACTGAGGCCCAGAGAAGTTAAGTGACTTGCCCGAAGTCACACAGCTGACAGTTGGCAGAGCCGGGATTTGAACCCATGACCTCTGACTCCAAAGTCTGTGCTCTTTTCCCTTGAGCCACGCTAGGTAGATACAAAGTAATCAGGTTTGGCACAATCCCTGTTCCATATGTGGCTCACAGCCTTAATCCCCATTTTACAGATGAGGTAACTGAGGCACAGGGAAGTTTAAGTGACTTAATTATCTCGCATCTGTCCTGGGCTTAGTACAATGCTTAGCACATAGTATGCACTTTAAAAATGGCACAATTATTATTATGGGCTCCTTCTGGCTCATTCTCCAGTAACCGCAACCAGGCCGTGAAAAGGATTGCAAAATGTAAGCTTGCCAGGGAAGCCAGTATTCATTCATTCATTCAATCAATCAATCAATCAATCGTATTGATTGAGCGCTTACTGTGTGCAGAGCACTGTACTAAGCGCTTGGGAAGTCCAAGTTGGCAACATATACAGACGGACCCTACCCAACAGTGGGCTCACAGTCTAGAAGGGGGAGACAGAGAACAAAACCAAACATAGTAACAAAATAAAATAAATAGAATAGATATGTACAAGTAAAATAAATAAATAGAGTAATACTTCAATCGTATTTATTAAGCACTTACTATGTGCAGAGCACTGTAATAATGATGATGGCATTTATTAAGCGCTTACTATGTGCAAAGCACTGTTCTAAGCGTTGGGTGTACTAAGCACTTGGGAAAGTACACTACAACAATAAACAGTGGCAGTCCCTGCCCACAATGAGCTCACAGTCTGGCGGGAAGAGACGGACGTCAATACAAATAAATAAAATGACAGATATTCGTATTTATTAAGCACTTACTATGTGCAGAGCACTGTAATAATAATAATAATATTATTAATAATAATAATAATTGTACTTCCCAAGTGCTTAGTACAGTGCTCTGCACACAGTAAGAGCTCAATAAATACGATTGATGATGATGATTAAGCGCTTACTATGTGCAAAGCACTGTTCTAAGCGCTGGGTGTACTAAGCGCTCGGGAAAGTACAATACAACAATGAACCATGGCAGTCCCTGCCCACAACGAACTCACAGTCTGGCAGGGGAGACGGACGTCAATACAAATAAATAAAATGACAGATATTCGTATTTATTAAGCACTTACTATGTGCAGAGCACTGTAATAATAATGATGGCATTTATTAAGCGCTTACTATGTGCAAAGCACCGTTCTAAGCGCTGGGTGTACTGAGCACTCGGGAAAGTACAATACAACAATGAACAGTGGCAGTCCTGCACACAACGAGCTCACAGTCTGGCGGGGAGACGGACGTCATACAAATAAATAAAATGACAGATAGTCGTATTTATTAAGCACTTACTGTGCAGAGCACTGTAATAATAATGATGGCATTTATTAAGCGCTTACTATGTGCAAAGCACCGTTCTAAGCGCTGGGTGTACTGAGCACTCGGGAAAGTACAATACAACAATGAACAGTGTTCAATGAAAAATGACAGATATTGTATGTATTCTATGTATTCTATTCTATGTAGTCTATGTATTCTATGTATTCTATGTATTCTATGTATTCTATGAATTCTATGCATTCTATGATACAAATAAATAAAATGACAGATATTCGTATTTATTAAGCACTTACTATGTGCAGAGCACTGTAATAATAATGATGGCATTTATTAAGCGCTTACTATGTGCAAAGCACCGTTCTTAGCGCTGGGTGTACTAAGCACTCGGGAAAGTACACTACAACAATGAACCGTGGCAGTCCCTGCCCACAACGAGCTCACAGTCTGGTGGGGGAGACGGACATCAATACAAATAAATAAAATGACGGATAGTCGTATTTATTAAGCACTTACTACGTGCAGAGCACTGTAATAATAATAATAATATTAATAATAATAGTAATAATATTAATAATAATAGTAATAATTGTACTTCCCAAGCGCTTAATACAGTGCTCTGCACACAGTAAGCGCTCAATAGATACAATTGATGATGATGATTAAGCGCTTACTATGTGCAAAGCACCGTTCTAAGCGCTGGGTGTACTGAGCACTCGGGAAAGTACAATACAGCAATGAACAGCGGCAGTCCCTGCCCACAACGAGCTCACAGTCTGGCGGGGGGAGACGGACGTCAGTACAAATAAATAAAATGACAGATATTCGTATTTATTAAGCACTTACTATGTGCAGAGCACTGTAATAATAATGATGGCATTTATTAAGCGCTTACTATGTGCAAAGCACCGTTCTAAGCGCTGGGTGTACTGAGCACTCGGGAAAGTACAATACAACAATGAACAGTGGCAGTCCCTGCACACAACGAGCTCACAGTCTGGCGGGGGAGACGGACGTCAGTACAAATAAATAAAATGACAGATAGTCGTATTTATTAAGCACTTACTGTGTGCAGAGCACGGTAATAATAATGATGGCATTTATTAAGCGCTTACTATGTGCAAAGCACCGTTCTAAGCGCTGAGTGTACTAAGCACTCGGGAAAGTACAATACAACAATGAACAGTGTTCAATGAAAAATGACAGATATTCTATGTATTCTATGTATTCTATTCTATGTAGTCTATGTATTCTATGTATTCTATGATACAAATAAATAAAATAGATATTCGTATTTATTAAGCAGTTATTATGTGTAAAGCACTGTAATAATAATGATGGCATTTATTAAGCGCTTTCTATGTGCAAAGCACCGTTCTAAGCGCTGGGTGTACTAAGCACTCGGGAAAGTACAATACAACAATGAACAGTGGCAGTCCCTGCCCACAACGAGCTCACAGTCTGGCGGGGGGAGACGGACGTCAATACAAATAAATAAAATGACGGATATGTACGTAAGTGCTGTGGGGCTGGGAAGTGGGGGAAGAATAAAGGGAGCAAGTCCAGGCGATGAGGAAGGGAGTGGGCGATGAGGAAAAGTGGGGCTTAGTCTGGGAAGGCCTCATGGAGGCCTTAAATAAGGCTCTGAAGGAGGGAGAGTCAATGTCTGGCAGGTTTGAGGAAGGAGGGCTTTCCAGGCCCGAGACAGGACGTACTTGTACTTCCCAAGCGCTTAGTACAGTGCTCTGCACGCAGTAAGCGCTCAATAAATACGATTGAATTGAATGAATGACGTGGGATGGTGAGACAGGCGAGATGGAGACCCGGCGAGAAGGAGCCATGTGTGCGGACTGGGCTGGAGAAGGAGAGAAGCAAGGTGAGGTAGGAGGGAGCGAGGGGATGGAGTGTTTTAAAGCCAATGGTGAGAGGTTTTGTTTGATAAGGAGGTGGATGGGCCACCACTGGGGATTTTTGAGAAGGGGAGGGTGACATAATAATAATAATAATAATAATAATAATAATAATAATAATGGCATTTATTAAGCACTTACTATGTGCAAAGCACTGTTCTAAGCGCTGGGGAGGTTACAATCAATCAATCAATCGTATTTATTGAGCGCTTACTGTGTGCAGAGCACTGTACTAAGCGCTTGGGAAGTCCAAGTTGGCAACATATAGAGACAGTCCCTACCCAACAGTGGGCTCACAGTCTAAAAGGGGGAGACGGAGAACAAAACCAAACATACTAACAAAATAAAATAAATAGAACAGATATGTACAGGTAAAATAAATAAATAAATAAATAAACAAATAAATAATAAATTAACAAATCCGCTTACAGGGAACGAGTGGCACCTTTTGTTTGGTGATCAGGTTGTCCCACGGGGGGGCTCCCAGTCTCCATCCCCATTTGACAGATGAGGGAACTGAGGCCCAGAGAAGTGAAGTGACTTGCCCAAAGTCACACAGCTGACGAGTGGCAGAGCCGGGATTTGAACCCACGACCACTGACTCTAAAGCCCGGGCTCTTTCCACTGAGCCACGCTGCTTCCCTGAACATTTTTAATTATTTTTAATTATATTTAATTATTTATTGAGTTATTATTTTGAATTATAATTCTTATGGTGCTTGTTAAGTGCTTAATGTGTGCCAGACACTGACCTGCCCTGAACATTTTTTGTAGAAAGATGATCCAGGAAGCTGAGTGAAGTGTGGACTGGAGTGGGGAGAGACAGGAGGATGGGAGGTCAGGAAGGAGGCTGATGCAGTAATATCATCATCATCAATCGTACTTATTGAGCGCTTACTGTGTGCAGAGCACTGTACTAAGCGCTTGGGAAGTACAAATTGGCAACATATAGAGACAGTCCCTACCCAACAGTGGGCTCACAGTCTAAAAGATAGGTGGGATAGTTTGAGTGAATGTATTGACGTGGTAGCAGTTCGGATGGAGACTGAGCCCCCTCCTTCCTCTCCCCCTCCCCATCCTCCCCCCCGCCCTACCTCCTTCCCCTCCCCACAGCCCCTGGATATATGTTTGTACAGATTTATTACTCCATTTATTTTACTTGTACATATTTACTATTCTATTTAATAATAATAATGGCATTGATTAAGCGCTTACTATGTGCAAAGCACTGTTCTAAGCCCTGGGGTGTTTACAAGATGATCAGGTTGTCCCACGTGGAGCTCACAGCCTTAATCCCCATTTTACAGATGAGGTAACTGAGGCATAGAGAAGTGAAGTGACTTGCCCAAAGCCACACAGCTGACAAGTGGCGGAGCCGGGATTTGAACCCACGACCTCTGACTCCAAAGCCCGGGCTCTTTCCACTGAGCCATGCTGCTTAAGGGGAGAGGAGCTAAACTCTGGTTTGGAGAAGCCCCCCTACCATTTCCCAATGCCCCTCACCCACCAAAGGAAGGCGGAAATATTTATATAAAATATTATTTATATAAATTATAATTATAATTTATATAAATTATTTATAAAATATTTATTTTATTTTGTTAATATGTTTTGTTCTGTTGTCTGTCTCCCCCTTCTAGACTGTAAGCCCGCTGTTGGGTAGGGACCGTCTCTATATGTTGCCAACTTGTACTTCCCAAGTGCTTAGTACAGTTCTCTGCACACAGTAAGTGCTCAATAAATACAATTGAATGAATTAATGAATGAATGGAGAGGAAAGGATAGATTTTAGCAACGTTTTGAAGGTGGGACCGACCAACCCATTATGTTCACGCCTGGTCTTAGGACACAATGGTACTCACCTCTGCCCACTTACAATAATAAAAATAGTGGTATTTATTAATTTATTATTATTATTATGGTATTTGTTAAGTGCTTACTATGTGCCAAGCACTGTTCTAAGCACTGGGGTAGATACAGGGTCATCAGGATGTCCCACGTTAATGATAATAATAATTATTATGGTACTTGTTAAGTGCTTAATGTGTGCCAGATACTGTACTAAGGGCTGGGGTAGGTATAAGCAAATCGGACTGGACACAGTCCCTGTCCCATAGTCTTAATCCCCATTTTACAGATGAGGTAACCGAGGCACAGAGAAGTTAAGTGACTCGCCCAAGGTCACCCAGCAGATGACATCAGAGTAAGGATTTCTAACCTTTCTAACGGTTCTTCCGTTATCGTTCTTATGGTCTCTAGCCATCTAGCTCCTGGTCTGCCTCTTTCTCGTTTTCCCCGGACTTTTCCTAGCATTGGTGTCTTCTCCAGGGGATTAGTCCTCCTAATTATGTGTGCTATTCAAAGTTAGGGAAATAAATACCCTGAAGAAAAGTTAAGGGGCTAAATTCATTATTCCTGGGGAAGGTAGAGCTGAGCTAAGGGCTGTTGTTGAAAGAAAGCCTTAATGTCCTTACACCAGATCCTTCTCCCAGGCCCGCACTCTAGCCACTAGGCCCTGCTCCTTTTCAATCAATCAATCAATCGTATTTATTGAGCACTTACTGTGTGCAGAGCACTGTACTAAGCGCTTGGGAAGTCCAAGTTGGCAACATATAGAGACGGTCCCTACCCAACAGTGGGCTCACAGTCTAGAAGGGAGAGACAGAGAACAAAACAAAACATATTAACAAAATAAAATAAATAGAATAGATATGTACAAGTAAAATAAACAAATAAATAGAGCAATAAATACATAAAAACATATATACATATATACAGGTGCTGTGGGGAAGGGAAGGAGGTAAGGCGGGGGGGATGGAGAGGGGAAGGAGGGGGAGAGGAAGGAGGGGGCTCAGTGTGGGAAGGCCTCCTGGAGGAGGTGAGCTCTCAGTAGGGCCTTGAAGGGAGGAAGAGAGCTAGCTTGGCTGATGGGCAGAGGGCGGGCATTCCAGGCCCGGGGGATGACGTGGGCCGGGGGTCGATGGCGGGACAGGCGAGAACGAGGCCCGGTGAGGAGATTAGCAGCGGAGGAGCGGAGGGTGCGGGCTGGGCTGGACAAGGAGAGAAGGGAGGGGAGGTAGGAGGGGGGCGAGAGGATGGACAGCCTTGAAGCCCAGGGTGAGGAGTTTCTGCCTGATGCGCAGATTGATTGGTAGCCACTGGAGATTTTTGAGGAGGGGAGTAACACGCCCAGAGTGTTTCTGGACAAAGACAATCTGGGCAGCAGCATGAAGTATGGATTGAAGTGGAGAGAGACACGAGGATAGGAGATCGGAGAGGAGGCTGATGCAGTAGTCCAGACGGGATAGGATGAGAGCTTGAATGAGCAGGGTAGCGGTTGGGATGGAGAGGAAAGGGCGGATCTTGGCAATGTTGCGGAGCTGAGACCGGCCTGTTTTGGTGAGAGCTTTGATGTGAGGGGTGAACGAGAGAGCGGAGTCGAGGATGACACCAAGGTTGCGGGCTTGTGAGACGGGAAGGATGGTAGTGCTGTCAACAGTGATGGGAAAGTCAAGGAGAGGGCAAGGTTTGGGACGGAAGACAAGGAGTTCAGTCTTGGACATGTTGAGTTTTAGGTGGCAGGCAGATATCCAGATGGAGATGTCCTGAAGGCAGGAGGAGATGCGAGCCTGGAGGGAGGGGGATCGACCAGACCTGGGAGCTAGAGTTAACAGGGGCCAGATTTGTGCCAGGAGACATCTCCCCGAGTGTGTCCTGAGCAGACAACCTCTGCAGGCTGATTCCTCCGGAGTAGAGGGATCCTGAGTAAGTGGAGCGTTGAGCTCGCCATGTGGGAACCAGATGTAAGCCAAAGAGCGGTTTCTGGCCCAGGCCACAAGCAGTGAGGCAGAGACATCTCCCATCCCCCCCGACCCCAAGGGATATGATCTCACTGAACAGAAATCGACACACTCCTTTCTCTGGCCTCAGGTGGGACACAACCCGGTCACTGAGGAATGAGGAAATCAGTGAACTGTGAACCCACTTCACTGAGGAGGTGAAGTTAACCACTGCTAGTGAAGGCACATCTCTTCATCCCGAGGAAAGAAGTTATTTTAACTGAACATGTGATGGAAACTCACATGTGATGGGGATTTACGGTAGCAAGGGGAGGGGTAGTACTAATAATATTTACTAATAATATTTATTAATCACTGACCGTGTGCAGAGCACTGGACTAAGCGCTGGAAGAGAATACATGGATGGGAAACAGACAGGGTACCTTTCCCCCAGGAGACTCAATCTTAGAGTTTAAAAGAGGAGAAGGGCCTGGAGACGGACACATCAGGAAGGTTGAAATGTCAAAACGCAACATAAACAAATACACAGTTTGCGCTCAAAGTCTCTACAGGGAGGGAGGTTTCGAGAATGGGCAGGAAGATGCCGGGAGCAGTGACTCTTGATGGCGGGAGGGAAGGTGACTGTTACCATGGAATCTCTTCGTAGCAGGGACGGAGGAATCCGAGAGCCTGTGGGAGCAGCTTCTGTCACAGGTCTGGTAAGCAGGGAACATACAAGGAACGCGGATCCTTGGAGGTGAAATAGAAGGTAGCAGACAGGAGAGACCGTGTTGACTCTTCCAAGGATCTTAAGTTCCAAGGCTTATTCAAAGTTATTATTATTAAGTGCCATCGAGTCGTTTCCAATTCATAGCGATTCCATGGATCTTCTTTCTCCAGAAGGTCCTGTCCTTGACCATAATCCGCAACCTTTCTAATGGTTCTTCCGTTATCGTTGTTGTGCTCTATAGACTAGAGCCCACTGTTGGGTAGGAACCGTCTCTATATGTTGCCACTTGTACTTCCCAAGTGCTTAGTACAGTGCTCTGCACACAGTAAGCGCTTAATAAATACGATTTAATGAATGAATGAATGGTCTCTATCCATCTAGCTTCTGGTCTGCCTCTTCCTCGTTTTCCCCGCATTTGGGTCTTCTCCGGAGAATTAGTCTTCCTGATTATGTGTCCTATTCAAAGTTAGGGAAATAAATACCCTGAAGAGAAGTTAAGGGGCTGAGTTTATTATTCCTGGGGAAGGTAAAGCTGAGCTTAGGGCTGTTGTTGAAAGAAAGCCTTAATGTCCTTTTTTATTTTTTTTTTAGTGGTATCTGTTAAGCATTATGTCCCAGGCACTGTATTAAGTGCTAGGGTGGATACAAGCTAATCGGGTTGGACACAGTCCATGTCCCATGGGGCTCTCAGTCTTATTCCCCCAGTTTACAGATGAGATAACTGAGACATAGGGAACTTAAGTGACTTGCTCAAGCAGACAAGGGCAGAGGCAGGATTAGAACCCAGGTTCTTCTGACTGCCAAGCTGAGCTGCTTCTCTTTTAGTATTTACTGCCTGAAAAAAACAAATATTTACAGATCATAATAAGCACACTGAAAATAGATCATAAGCACAAATGGAATTTACTCATCAGAAGGATGGCGCACAAGCCAGCAACAAGCAATTCTTCCATTCTCCACTCCAAACAGCACAAGCTCTCTGATTTTCAGAAACTAATTTCTACGGAAAAAAAGTTGAAGGGATTGAGTTTATTCAGGCTGGAGTCGGGGAGACTGAGAAGAGGGTGATTGTGCAGGTCTTTGTGAAAAGTGTACTCTGTGTTATTGCTCATGAGGAGGAGGATGCCCGGCTGACTGTCTTCATGAAGAAAAAGGAGCCCAAGAAAGTTGCCTTAAACTGCAGCTGGAGGGATTTAATCTCGGGGACAGGAAGGGTGAATGCGTTATTCGGTGAAGTTGAGGAATCTCCTCCAGAGGTCCAAGTGGATGGTTTCGGAGCAGACGGATTGGGAGCTAGGATATTGGAACAGATGATCTCTGAGCTTAGTGGATAGAACAAGGGCCTGGGTTCTAATCCTGCTCTGCCCCTTGCCTGATCGGTGGACCCTGGGCCAATCATTACTTCCTCAATACCCTCAGTTCCTCATCTGTAAAAAGGGGATTAAGGCTGTGAGCCCTGTATGGGACATAGACTGTTGTCCAACCTGATTATCTTGTAATCTGCCTCAGAGTTTAGCACAGTGCCTAGCACAATAGTAAGCACTTTAAAAAACGTTTAAAAGTCCCTTCCACTTTTGCTGAGTCCATATACATTTGTCTAGTGGCCTTCTCGGAATCAAGCTTGAAAACCAGGGCATAACTTGTGTTAGACTTAGCCCCCATACAAATGGGGATAATCCCTGCTCCACCTCTTGTGTGCTGTGTGACCTTGGGCAAGTCACTTTATTTCTCTGTGCCTCAGTTCCCCCATCTGGAAAATGGGGATTGAACTGTTAGCCCCACGTGGTACAGGGACTGTGTTCAACCCGATTTGCTTATATCCACCTCAGCGCTTACTCCAGTGCCTGGCACATAGTAGGTGCTTAACAAATACCATTATTATTATTATTATTATTATTATATGGGTAAAGGCCTAGTATCTTTGTCCTGATCCTATTATTTGTCTTATTCAAAGTTAGGGAAATAAATACCCTGAAGAGAAGTTTAGGGGCTAAGTTTATTATTCCTGGGGAAGGAAAAGCTGAGCTAAGGGCTGTTGTTGAAAGACTTAATGTCATTCATTGAATCATATTTATTGAGCTCTTACTCTGTGCAGAGCACTGTACTAAGCACTTGGGGAGTACAAATTGGCAACATACAGAGACAGTCCCTACCCGACAACGGGCTCACAGTCTAGAAGGGGGAGACAGACAGCAAAACAAAACAAGTAGACAGGTGTCAATACCATCAGAATCAATAGAATTATAGCTATATACACATCAGTAATAAATAGAGTAATACATATGTACAAATATACACAAGTGCTGTGAGCCCACTGTTGGGTAGGGACTGTCTCTATATGTTGCCAACTTGTACTTCCCAAGCGCTTAGTACAGTGCTCTGCACACAGTGAGCGCTCAATAAATACGATTGATGATGGTGATGATGATGATGATGTGGGGAGGGGAAGGGGGTAGGGCAGAGGGAGGGGGGCGAAGGGGAGGGGAGGAGGAAGAGAGGAAAAATGGGGGGGCTCAGTCTGGAAGCCCTCTTCCTCCTCTCTTTCCTCTTCCTCCCCTTCCACCTCCTCCTCCTCCTCCTCCTCTTCTAGGCTGTCAGACCACATGACTTTGCCCCCCTCACCATCCCAGATGGAGGAAGGACAAACTAGGACCATTCAGGTGGTGGGATGGAATCCCCCCGCCCCAGAGCTAAGGCGGTCCTGCCTAGAGTGGGATATATGGTCGCTACACCTACAGACCTCCAATCCATCAATCAATCAATCGTATTTATTGAGCGCTTACTGTGTGCAGAGCACTGTACTAAGCGCTTGGGAAGTACAAGTTGGCAACACATTAGACGGTCCCTACCCAACAGTGGGCTCCCAGTCTAGAAGGGGGAGACAGAGAACAAAACAAAACACATTAACAAAATAAAATAAATAGAATAGATATGTACAAGTAATAGAGTAATGCGTACATATATACATATATATGATCACCTTGTAACCTCCCCAGCGCTTAGAACAGTGCTTTGCACATAGTAAGCACTTAATAAGTGCCATCATAAAATAAAAATTTCCTGCCCCGAAGGGGTGGGAAGAACAGGGATGTACTGGCAACCTTCCCCAGAGGCGGAGGGGAAAACAGGCCAGGTTTTTCCCGAGGTGCTCTCTTGGGACGGAATGGGGGCCGCAAAGTAATAGTAATAATAATGATGGCGTTTATTAAGTGCTTACTATGTGCAAAGCACTGTTCTAAGCGCTGGGGAGGTTACAAGGTGATCAGGTTGTCCCACGGGGGGCTCACAGTCTTAATCCCCATTTTACAGATGAGGTAACTGAGGCCCAGAGAAGTGAAGTGACTTGCCCAAAGTCACCCAGCGGACAATTGGCAGAGCTGGGATTTGAACCCATGACCTCTGACTCCAAAGCCCATGCTCTTTCCACAGAACCATGCTGCTTCTCATGCAAAGGTGCAAAGGTTCCCGTGCAAAGGTTCACGGGAGCAGGGAGAGTAGGAGGCGGAGGCTGGGGACAGTTCCCTTTCCCCCCAAATCTTTCACCTCACTGGTCACGGTGGGGAAAGGTGGGGAAGAAAGGGAGTACTTCTCACCTCTCTTGAGACCACTTGGGACCACACTTGGGACCAACTCCAACCCTTGAGTGGTCTTTGGTTTCCCCATTCATGCAGGTACAGGGAGCTCTTTCCATCTCATTTTAATTTCCAGATGACTAAGTCCACTTGGAAATCAGTGACTGTTGATGCAATGTGGGACAGTGGTGAATAGAGCAGGGATGCAGGAGGTCAGGAAGAGACCCTGGGTTCCTAATTCCAGACTCTGCCACCTTTCCTGCTGTGTGATCTTGGCCAAGGTACTTAACTTCTCTTGCGACTCAGTAAACCCTCATCTGTAAAATGGGGATTAAGACTGTGAACTCCATGCAATGACATGGGCACAGTGTCCATAACTGATTAGATCTATATATCAAACCACAGTGCTTAAGTTACAGTGCCTGGCACCCAAATAAGGATTTTACACCAATACCATAAAAGCCCGCATAAAACCTTCATAACAATACCGATCTGAGGTCCCTGCCACTTGTTGCCTCTCCTTTCTTGAGGAAAGAGCCACCCCTGACCTTCGCTCCTTTAAAAAGGGACCTAAGTCCAGACAAGTTATTGTGGCCATTCCATATCTTCCTCCCCGCCCTCCCTCCTCCTCCTGATAACTGGAAAGTGAAGGCAGGGCAAGAACAGATGCCAGCTGGTCTCCCTGTCCTGGATAGACCCATGAACCCAAAGATCAGAAAGCAATCAAACAATTCACATTCTGAAACCACTTTGGAATGATGATGATGATGATAATGGCATTTATTAAGCGCTTACTACATGCAAAGCAGTGTTCTAAGCACTGGGGAGGTTACAAGGTGATCAGACTGTCCCACGAGGGGCTCACAGTCTTAATCCCCATTTTCCAGATAAGGTAACTGAGGCCCAGAGAAGTTAAGTGACTTGCCCAAAGTCACACAGGTGACAATTGGTGGAGCCGGGGCTTGAACCCATGACCTCTGACTCCAAAGCCTGTGCTCTTTCCACTGAGCCATGCTGCTTCTCTGAGCCACGCTGCTTCTCTCTCCTCTCTCCTCCCCTCAATCCTCTCTCCTCCCCTCAATCATCAGGTGGAGGACTGCGCTTAGTACAGTGCTCTGCACACAGTAAGCGCTCAATAAATACGATTGAATGAATGACTGGGCTCAGGGCTCCTGCTAAATAGCCTCAAGACCGTCCTCGAAGTTATTCCAAACCTATCAAACAAGCTCACCAAGACGCAGCCATTCTGAGGTAGAAAGCATCCAAGGGCCAGGACAGAAGAATACAGGAAATGTAACTAGTGATGAGGCTCTGATCTTTCACTAATCGTCCCCTCAGCCCTTCCGTGTCTCCAAGATCCAACAGGACTTCGGCCAAGAAGCGAGATCCTTAACTGGAGCACAGCCGGAGAGAGATCTGCATGGGTGAGGACATCTTCATTTATTGTCCTATTTTATTTTTTTTAATGGTATTTGTTAAGCGCTATGTACCAGGCACTGTGCTGTACCCTCTAATGTGTAGGTGCTCTCGGGATGAAACTGTGGTTACTGAAGCCCCAGCACTGAAGAGAGCAGAAGGATTAATGCTCGGCAAGTGTAGTCTTCCAGCTCCCTCATGATCTGTCCCATTAGGCTCAGTATTCTGTCCTCTTTCTGTGGTTCCAAAGGGTAGTTAGGAAAGACAATAAGTTGGTTGCCCTCCTTGGCATCCACTGCTCATTTGTCCTGGACCAACAAATATGATGGTGTTTGTTAAGTGTTAAGCGCTTACTGTGTGCCAAGCACTGTTACTAAGTAGGATAGAGGCAAAATGGACACAGGCCCTGTCCCACATGGGGCTTACCAGTCTTCCTCAGACTCACACCTTCTGACCTGGCTTTCCCACCTTTCCGTCTCTCACAAGGGAGCCCAAAAGGGCAAAGACAGCCGAGAAAACGCTTACCAGGACCTTCTTAGACTCCACACCTTCTGACTGGCTTTCCCACCCCACCTTTCTGGTCTCTCACAAGGGAGCCCAAAAGGGCAAAGATTGCCCAGAAACTCTTACAGTCTTCTTAGACTCCACCTTCTGACTGGCTTCCCACCTTTCCGTCTCTCACAAGGGAGCCCAAAAGGGCAAAGATTGCCCAGAAACGCTTACAGTCTTCTTAGACTCCACCTTCTGACTGGCTTCCCACCTTTCCTCCTCTCACAAGGGAGCCCAAAAGGGCAAAGATTGCCCAGAAACCCAGCAGATGTTCATAGTGAGGAAGGGAAAGGAATAAGGAGAGTAGCAGATGTTTATGTGCCATGAGGATTGTCAGGTACTCTGTTGACCTGAGCCCTAACACCTTCAAAGTCGAGTCAATCAACCAATTATTCAGTGGTATTTACTGAACACTTACTACGTGCCCCCTCTAGACTGCAAGCTTATTTTGTTCGGGGGTTTTTAATGGTATTTGTTAAGTGCTTACTATGTGTCAGGCACTGTTCTAAGCGCTGGGGTAGATACAAGGTAATCCAGTTGAACTTAGTTCACGTCCCTCATGGGGCTCACAGTCTTAATTCTCATTTTCCTGACGAAGTAACTGAGGCAAAGCAAAGTGAAAGTGACTTGTCCCAAGCTCAAACAGCAGACAAGTGGCAGAGTCGTGGATTAGAACCCAGGTTCCTTCCAACTTCCAGGCCTGTGCTCTAGCCACTTGGTCACGCTGCTTCTCACCAGTCTTTCACACTCAATAAATACCATTGATTGATTGATTAATTACAGCACACACTGTATTTAAGAGCTTGGAAGGACCTATAACAGAGTATGGTAGACATGTTCCCTGTTCACCACCCAAACTTACAGTCTAGAAAGACCTTACAATCTTTATTTTGTTAATGATGTGCATATACCTTTAATTCCCTTTGTTCTGACGGTTTTGACACCTGTCCACATGTTTTGTTTTGTTGTCTGTCTCCCCCCTTCTAGACTGTGAGCCTTTTGTTGGGTAGGGACCGTCTCTAGATGTTGCCGACTTGTACTTCCCAAGCACTTACTACAGTGCTCTGCACACAGTAAGTGATCAATAAATACCATTGATTGATTGATTGATTAATTACAGCACACTGTATTATCAATCAATCAATCAATCAATCGTATTTATTGAGCGCTTACTATGTGCAGAGCACTGTACTAAGCGCTTGGGGAAGTACAAATTGGCATCACATAGAGACAGTCCCCTACCCAACAGTGGGCTCACAGTCTGAAGGGGGAGACAGAGAACAGAACCAAACATACCAACAAAATAAAATAAGTAGGATAGAAATGTACAAGTAAAATAAATAAATAAATAATAAATAGAGTAATAAATATGTACAACCATATATACATATATACAGGTGCTGTGGGGAAGGGAAGGAGGTAAGACGGGGGGATGGAGAGGGGGACGAGGGGGAGAGGAAAGAAGAGAGTGTAATAGAGTAGGTAGACATGTTCCCTGTTCACCACAAACTTACAGTCTAGAGAAAGCTTACAGTCTTTATTTTGTTAATGATGTACATATAGCTTTAATTCCATTTGTTCTGATGATTTTGACACCTGTCTACATGTTTTGTTTTGTTGTCTGTCTCCCCCTTCTAGACAGTGAGCCCGTTGTTGGGTAGGGACCGTCTCTATATGTTGCCGACTTGTACTTCCCAAGCGCTTACTACAGTGCTGTGCACACAGTAAGCGCTCAATAAATACGATCCCCTCCCCACAGCACCTGTATATATGTTTGTACAGATCTACTACTCTATTTATTTTACTTGTCCATATTTACTATTCCATTTATTTTGTTAATGATGTGCATCTAGCTTTATTTCTATTTATTTTGATGACTTGACACCTGTCCATATGTTTTGTTTTGTTGTCCTTCTCCCCCTTCTAGACTGTGAGCCCACTGTTGGGTAGGGACCGTCTCTATATGTTGCCAACTTGTACTTCCCAAGCGCTTAGTACAGTGCTCTGCACACAGTAAGCGCTCATGGCTCAGTGGAAAGAGCCTGGGCTTTGGAGTCGGAGTTCATGGGTTCGAATCCTGCCTCCACCAATTGTCAGCTGTGTGACTTTGGGCAAGAGACTTAAGTTCTCTGTGCCTCAGTTCCCTCATCTGTAAAATGGGGATTAAGATTGTGAGCCCCCGGTGGTTCAATCTGATCACCTTGTAACCTCCCCAGCGCTTAGAACAGTGCTTGGCACATAGTAAGTGCTTAATAAATGCCATAATAATAATAATAATAATGATTGAATGAGTGAATGAATACCTTCTTTGCAGAAGGTTTGGGTTGGGGTTGCTAGAGACAAGGTGAGGGATACTGAGGAAAACTTTAGAGCTGTTAAATTGTTGTTCGTTCTGTGGTTTCTGCTTAGCTTTGGACGATCTGGAAATCCCATCGATTCCAAAGAGGATTTACTTCCGCTCCTTGAGTACAGAAAATTCGAGAAGCATAGATGGGAATGGTGAGAACCCTCCTCACACACATAGTAAGTTCTCAGTAAATACGATTGATTGATTACAAAAGCCTTCCAGATATCCAATACAGAGTCTCCCTGGGCTATCAAAGGACCTGAGCTGAAGAAACCATGAAGGGCAGCTGTCAGAGCTTCTTAGACAGAAGTAAAACTTATTCCAAATGCTGTGATTTTGTTGCAGTTAGATGCGTCAAATGAATAGACTATCTGATCGATTGAATTAGAACTGAAGTATTTTACTCTTAAGCATTTACATTTATACAGATCAGAATATCTCTCTGATTGACTTCCACGTGCCAGTCATGCAGGGTGATAATTTAATGGTAGCTTCATGAACTAAATGCCGCTAAAATACACAGGTCTTTCAGGCAATGGAATCGTCTCTAGCCAAGTTATTTTGAGCAGAGGAAGTAAAGTGGATATGAAGTATTACATTTTGCTCTCCTAAGCTCTATGTACAGTGGTATTTAAGTGCTTACTGTGTGCCAGACACTGTATTAAGTGCTGGGGTGGAGCGGAGCCAACTGGGTTTGACAGTCCCACGTGGGGCTCCCAGTCTCAAGCCCCATTTTACAGATGAGGTAGCTGAAGCACGGAAGTGAAGTGACTTGCCCAAGGTCACACAGCAGACAAGTGGCGGAGACGGGATTAGAACCCACGACCTTCAGACTCCCAAGCCCGTGTTCTATCCACCACGCCATGCTGATGCTCTACCGTGGTGCTCTCACCATGCTCCGCACAATGTAAGTGTTCAATAAATATCATGAATGATGATGAACAGACTATTATTTTTGACAATGAACATAATAGGCCGTTACTACCAAATCAACAGCTGCTGCTTTAAGAATAAAGGACTACGCGACAGCAATATTGATTTGTCACAGATACCTCCGACTTGGCACCTATCTGTGGGGCCATTTATCTTATGACAAGGTTTCTTTTCCCCCAGTCGTGTCCCAAGTGACATTGGCAGTTTGAAAAATAGAGTCACTTGTGGACTGCAACGGTTATGGAAGATTTTTTGATGGTTAGGTTTGGGATACACTTATCTCTGAAGTCTGAAGTTTCTTTGAAAAGAGAGAGAGAGAGATGGGGGGGAGAGAGAGAAATTCATTTAGACAGAAAGAAGTGGCCTGTCATGTAGACAAAAATGGTTTTTTTGAGTTTTCATATTTTTGGAGTCTCTTATCAGACCAAATAATACACCTCATATATAGTCGGGCTTCACAATGGATACTTTCAAGGGACTTTAAATCGCCTGGAGGTAGCTATGCCACAACATGACAGTCTAGAGGAATTGAGCTCACGCACATCCCGACGTGAAAAAGATATGTACAAGACCATTTCTGTGGTTCATTTTCTGTATACAGTACACCACAGATTGTAAAATATCCAGAACAGTAATAGGGGACGAGGCGTTGTAAATTATGGTCAGGGGAGAGGCGGGTAGGAGTTGGAGGTAAATAGTTGGTGAGATAATAAGAACAGTGATTCTTTAGCAACCATGAAGCATCCTGTTAGAAGAAGCATCTAGCTTTCAAGAAAAGGAAGCTTGTACCTGCAAAAGGATTCGTTACAGTTTCTTCTCCCCCACCTATTTAAGAGCAAAGCCTATTTACGAGGCTTTATTAAGCGCAAATAATTCCCATGGCTTCAACAGAGAAGCAGCAGCTGCCAAGTACGTTGTCATTTGCATATAAATGACATGATTTCAGCTCAGAGGAACAGTGAAATATAGGCACGTCTACAGTGAAATCCTGATAGATTCGTGAACATTATGGTCAGATATTGTAATTTGACGACCACTGCATTATAGTGACAGCGGCAGGTAACATGCATTTCTGTTTAGGTTATATGAACTTCATCTCCGACGAGATTGGGAAATTTTCCCGAGAGCTAATTGAACAGCCTTTTTTTTTTTTTCATTTGAAAAGATTGAAAAATTAGAAGTCAAAAGTTAAATATTTTATGCATCCACAGATCTACAGCAATCAAAAAGACCGAATGTGGTTGAATTCTGGTTGTACATATTTATTACTCTATTTATTTATTTATTTATTTATTTTACTTGTACATTTCTATCCTACTTATTTTATTTTGTTGGTATGTTTGGTTCTGTTCTCCGTCTCCCCCTTTTAGACTGTGAGCCCACTGTTGGGTAGGGACTGTCTCTATGTGATGCCAATTTGTACTTCCCAAGCGCTTAGTACAGTGCTCTGCACATAGTAAGCGCTCAATAAATACGATTGATTGATTGATTGATTGATTGATTCTCCGAGAACAGTAGGAAAAGCAGTTAAGAAATGCTCTGTAGAAAAGATCAAAGGCCAGGAGATGCTTCAGTAGTGAGCACATCCTGGACGGTCTCCCCGAGAATAGACTTGGAATTAATCAAACACGTAAATAGATTAAATATCTCTTGGCCTGGGCTTCCAGGCTGTCCATCACCTCGCCCCCTCCTACCTCCCCTCCCTTCTCTCCTTCTACTGCCCAGCCCGCCCCCTCCGCTCCTCCACCACTAATCTCCTCACTGTACCTCGCTCTCGCCTGTCCCGCCATCGACCCCCGGCCCACGTCCTCCCCCGGGCCTGGAATGCCCTCCCTCTGCCCATCCGCCAAGCTAGCTCTCTTCCTCCCTTCAAGGCCCTGCTGAGAGCTCACCTCCTCCAGGAGGCCTTCCCAGACTGAGCCCCTTCTTTCCTCTCCCCCTCGTCCCCCTCTCCATCCCCCCATCTTACCTCCTTCCCTTCCCCACAGCACCTGTATATATGTATATATGGTTGTACATATTTATTACTCTATTTATTTATTTATTTATTTATTTATTTTACTTGTACATTTCTATCCTACTTATTTTATTTTGTTGGTATGTTTGGTTCTGTTCTCTGTCTCCCCCTTTTAGACTGTGAGCCCACTGTTGGGTAGGGACTGTCTCTATGTGATGCCAATTTGTACTTCCCAAGCGCTTAGTACAGTGCTCTGCACATAGTAAGCGCTCAATAAATATGATTGATTGATTGATTGATTGATTGGCCAGTCTACAAAATATTGTCCATCTCTCCTGACCCTGTGATGAATTAGAGTGTATTTACGCAGCAGTAATCTACACATCTCAATCCCCATTTGACAGACTGAGGCACAGAGAAGTGAAGTGACTTGCCCAAGGTCACGCAGCAGACAAGTGGTGGAGCCGGGATTAGAACCCACGACCTACTGACTCCCACTACGCCAGGCTGCTTCTCTATCAGTGCTTAGTTCAGTGCTTAGCGTCTCTATATGTCGCCAACTTGTACTTCCCAAGCGCTTAGTACAGTGCTCTGCACACAGTAAGCGCTCAATAAATACGATTGAATGAATGAATGAATGCTTAGCACATAGTAAGCTCTTAGCAAATACCACAGTCGATCAGTTAATGGTATTGATTGAGTGCTTACTGTGCACAGAACACTGTACTAAGGGCTTGGGAGAGTACAGTACAACAGAATTGGTTGACACGTTCCCTGCCCACAAAGAGCTTACAGTCTAGAGAGATTTACCACAATTATCATTATTAGCAATCAATCAATCAATCAATCGTATTTATTGAGCGCTTACTGTGTGCAGAGCACTGTACTAAGCGCTTGGGAAGTCCAAGTTGGCAACATACAGAGACAGTCCCTACCCAACAGTGGGCTCACAGTCTAAAAGGGGGAGACAGAGAACAAAACCAAGCATACTAACAAAATAAAATAAATAGAATAGATACGTACAAGTAAAATAAATAGAGTAATAAATATGTACAAACATATATACATATATACAGGTCATAATAATGTACATATCTGTAATTTACTTATTTCTATTAATGCCTGTCCCCCCCTCTAGGCTGCAAGCTCATTGTGGGCAGGGAATGCACCTGTTTATTGTTATATTGAACTCCCCCAACCATTCAGTACAGTGTTCTGCACACAGTAAGCGCTCAATAAATATGATTGACTGACTGACTCATTCATTCATTCATTCATTCAATCGTATTTATTGAGCGCTTACTGTGTGCAGAGCACTGTACTAAGCGCTTGGGAAGTACAAGTTGGCAACATATAGAGACGGTCCCCACTCAATAACGGGCTCACAGTCTAAAATAATTATAATAATGATAACTGTGGGACTTGTTAAATGCTTATTGTACTTAGAGCTGGGGTAGATACAAGATAACCAAGTCAGACAGTCAGTCAGTCAGACAGTCATATTTATTGAGTGCCTACTGTGAGCAGAGAAACAGCAAGGCTCAGTCAGTGGAAAGAGCCCGGGCTTTGAAGTCGGAGGTCATGGGTTCAAATCCCGGCTCCGCCAATTGTCAGCTGGGTGACTTTGGGCAAGTTAAGACTGTGAGCCCACCGTGGGACAACTTGATCGCCCTGTATCCCTCCCAGCACTTAGAACAGTGCTTTGCACATAGTAAGCGCTTAACAAATGCCATTATTATTATTATTCTCTGTGCCTCAGTTTCCTCATCTGTAAAATGGGGATTAAGACTGTGAGCTCCCTGTGGGACAACCTGATACCTTGTAACCTCCCCAGTGCTTAGAACAGTGCTTTGCATATAGTAAGCGCTTAATAAATGCCATCACTGGAGTTTGCTACTGATCCACAGTCGGTGGCAACCAGCGTGGCTTAGGAGAAAGAGCACGCGCTTTGGAGTCGTGGGTTCGAATCTCACTTGTCAGCTTGTGACTTTGGGCAAGTCTCTTAACTGCTCTGCGCCTCAGTTGCCTCATCTGTAAAATGTGCTTAGCACATAGTAAGCGCTTAACAAATGCCATTATTATGGGAAGCAGCATGGCTCAGCGGAAAGAGCCTGGGCTTTGGCGTCAGAGGTCATGGGTTCAAACCCCGACTCCACCAATTGTCAGCTGTGTGACTTTGAGCAAGTCACTTCACTTCTCTGTGCCTCAGTTCCCTCACCTGTAAAATGGGGATGAAGACTGTGAGCCCCCTGTGGAACAACCTGAACATCTTGTAACCTCCCCAGCGCTTAGGACAGTGCTTTGCACATAGTAAGCGCTTAATAAATGCCATCATTGGAGTTCACTACTGATCCACAGTCGGTGGCGACCAGCGTGGTTTAGGAGAAAGCACGCGCTTTGGAGTCGTGGGTTCGAATCTCACTTAGCTTGTGACTTTGGGCAAGTCTCTCAACTGCTCTGCACCTCAGTTGCCTCATCTGTAAAATGTGCTTAGCACATAGTAAGCGCTTAATAAATGCCATCCTTATTATTAAAGATGAGGTATCTGAGGCCCAGAGAAGCTAAGTGACTTGCCCAAGGTCACACAGCTGACAATTGGCAGAGCTGGGATTTGAACCCATGACCTCTGACTCCAAAGCCTGGGCTCTTTCCGTTGAGCCACACTGCTTCATAGCACGACAGCTTTCCTCTAATATGTCTTCATCCTACGACCTACTCACCCGTACCTCGCTCTCGCCTGTCTTGCCAACTCCCCCAAGAGTCCCCCCGCAATTAAGCCCTCTTTTCCCCTACTTCCTCCCCCTTCTGTGTCACCCATGCAACCTATTAAACATGTGATAGTTACCCCAACCTCAGCCCCACAAGGCTTAGTCATTCATTCATTCAATCGTATTTATTGAGCGCTTACTGTGTGCAGAGCACTGGACTAGCGAAGCAGCGTGGCTCAGTGGAAAGAGCCCGGGCTTTGGAGTCAGAGGGCATGGGTTCAAATCCCAGCCCCACCAACTGTCAGCTGTGTGACTTTGGGCGAGTCACTTGATCATCATCATCATCAATCGTATTTATTGAGCGCTTACTATGTGCAGAGCACTGTACTAAGCGCTTGGGAAGTACAAATTGGCAACATATAGAGACAGTCCCTACACAACAGTGGGCTCACAATCTAAAAGGGGGAGACAGAGACCAAACATACTAACAAAATAAAATAAATAGAATAGATATGTACAAATAAATTAAATAAATAGAGTCAAAAAATATGTACAAACATATATACATATATACAGGTGCTGTGGGGAAGGGAGGGAGGTAAGATGGGGGGATGGAGAGGGGGACGAGGGGGAGAGGAAGGAAGGGGCTCAGTCTGGGAAGGCCTCCTGGAGGAGGTGAGCTCTCAGCAGGGCCTTGAAGGGAGGAAGAGAGCTAGCTTGGCGGAGGGGCAGAGGGAGGCCATTCCAGGCCCGGGGGATGATGTGGGCCGGGGGTCGATGGCGGGACAGGCGAGAGCGAGGTACGGTGAGGAGGTTAGTGGTGGAGGAGCGGAGGGTGCGGACTGGGCTGGAGAAGGACAGAAGGGAGGTGAGGTAGGAGGGGGCGAGGGGATGGACAGCCTGGAAGCCCAGGGTGAGGAGTTTCTGCCTGATGCGCAGATTGATTGGTAGCCACTGGAGATTTTTGAGGAGGGGAGTGATATGCCCAGATCGTTTCTGGACAAAGATAATCCGGGCAGCAGCATGAAGTATGGATTGAAGTGGAGAGAGACACGAGGATGGGAGATCAGAGAGAAGGCTGATGCAGTAGTCCAGACGGGATAGGATGAGAGCTTGAATGAGCAGGGTAGCGGTTGGGATGGAGAGGAAAGGGCGGATCTTGGCAATGTTGCGGAGCTGAGACCGGCAGGTTTTGATGACGGCTTGGATGTGAGGGGTGAACGAGAGAGCGGAGTCAAGGATGACACCAAGGTTGCGGGCTTGTGAGACGGGAAGGATGGTAGTGCCGTCAACAGAGATGGGAAAGTCAGGGAGAGGACAAGGTTTGGGAGGGAAGACAAGGAGCTCAGTCTTCGACATGTTGAGCTTTAGGTGGCAGGCAGACATCCAGATGGAGATGTCCTGAAGGCAGGAGGAGATGCGAGCCTGGAGGGAGGGAGAGAGAGCAGGGGCAGAGGTGTAGATCTGGGTGTCATCAGTGTAGAGGTGATAGTTGAAGCTGTGGGAGTGAATGAGGTCACCAAGGGAGTGCGTGTAGATTGAGAACGGAAGGGGACCAAGCACTGAACCTTGGGGAACCCCCACAGTAAGGGGATGGGAGGGGGAGGAGGAGCCGGCAAAAGAGACTGAGAAAGAACGACCGGAGAGGTAAGAGGAGAACCAGGAGAGGACGGAGTCTGTGAAGCCAAGGTCAGATAGCGTGTTGAGGAGAAGGGGGTGGGCCACAGTGTCAAAGGCAGCTGAGAGGTCGAGGAGGATTAGGACAGAGTAGGAGCCGTTGGATTTGGCAAGCAGGAGGTCATTGGTGACCTTTGAGAGGGCAGTTTCCGTGGAATGTAGGGGACGGAAGCCAGACTGGAGGGGGTCGAGGAGAGAGTTGTTATTTCACTTCACTTCACTGTAATGAAGTTACATTTTGCATTTTACATTAATGAAGTAAGGAAGTTACTTCACTTCTCTGGGCCTCAGTTACCCCAACTGTAAAATGGGGATAATATAATAATGATGGCGTTTATTAAGCGCTTACTATGTGCAAATCACTGTTCTAAGCGCTGGGGGGATATAAGGTCATGAGGTTGTCCCACGTGGGGCTCACAGTCTTCATCCCCATTTTACAGATGAGGGAACTGAGGCCCAGAGAAGTGAAGTGACTTGCCCAAAGTCACACAGGTAAGTGGTGGAGCCAGGATTTGAACCCATGACCTCTGACTCCAAAGCCCGGGCTCTTTTCCACTGAGCCACGCTGCTTCTCCACTGAAGATTGTGAGCCCCCCATGGGACAACCTGATCACCTTGTAACCTCCCCAGCGCTTAGAACAGTGCTTTGCACATAGTAAGTGCTTAATAAATGCCATTATTATTATTATTACTTATGTACATGGCTGTAATTCATTTTAATGTCCGTCTCCCCCTTTCATTCATTCATTCAATCGTATTTATTGAGTGCTTACTGTGTGCAGAGCACTGTACTAAGCTCTTGGAAGTACAATTCATCCAGCACTTAGAACAGTGCTTTGCACATAGTAAGCGCTTAATAAATGCCATTATTATGATGATTATTATTATTATTATTATAAGTCGGGAACATATAGAGACGGTCCCTACCCAACACTCTAGACTGTAAGCTCCTCGTGGGCAGGGAATGTGTCCTCTAACTCTGTTGCATTGTACTCTCCCAAGTACAGTACTCTGCATACAGAAATTGCTCAATAAATGTCATTGTTTGCTCTGTGATCCAGGGCAAGTCATTTAACTTCTCTGTGCCTCAGTTTCCTCAAATGCAAAACGGGGATTAAATCTTACTACCTCCTGCTTTGACTGTGAGCCCCATGTGGGACAGGGATGGTGACCATTGTGATTAACTTGCATCTACCCCAGCACTTAGACTAGTGCTTGACATGTAGTCAATGCCTAACAAATAGAATAATAATGAGGATAAAAATAATAATTAATATTTTCACCTTAGAAAATTGCATATATTTCACCAAGACTGAGGTTAAGCAGGTTAATCTCCCCCTTCTAGACTGTGAGCCCACTGTTGGGTAGGGACCGTCTCTATACGTTGCCAACTTGGACTTCCCAAGCGCTTAGTCCAGTGCTCTGCACACAGTAAGCGCTCAATAAATACGATTGATTGATTGGTTGATTGATCAAACCTTTTCTGCATTTCATCCTACCGTGCCACCTAAGTCCTTGAACAATTCTGTCTTCTTCAAATTCCAAATGATTCCAATGCTATTTAATCTTGTATTTGGGTGAACAAAATTATTACTCCCCACAGAATATTTTTACTGAGATGTACTGGACTCTTCCAAGTGCTTAGTACAGTGCTCTGCACACAAGTGCTCAAAAAATACCATTGACGATAATAATAATAATAATAATGGCATTTATTAAGCGCTTACTATGTGCAAAGCACTGTTCTAAGCGCTGGGGAGGTTAATAACAATAATAATAATAGCATTTATTAAGCACTTACTATGTGCAAAGCACTGTTCTAAGTGCTGGGGAGGTTAATAATAATAATAATAATAACATTTATTAAGAACTTACTATGTGCAAAGCACTGTTCTAAGCGCTAGGGAGGTTACAAGGTGATCAGGTTGTCCCACATGGGGCTCACAGTCTTAATCCCCATTTTACAGATGAGGGAACTGAGGCCCAGAGAAGTGAAGTAACTGGCCCAAAGTCACACAGCTGACAATTGGCAGAGCCAGGATTTGAACTCATGACCTCTGACTCCAAAGCCCGGGCTCTTTCCACTGAGCCATTCTACTTCCCCAAGGTTACTGTGTGATCAGGTTGTCCCACGGGGGGTTCACAGTATTAATCCCCATTTTACAGATGAGGGAACTGAGGCACAGAGAAGTGAAGTGACTTGCCCAAAGTCACACAGCTGACAATTGGAGGAGCGGGGATTTGAACCCATGACCTGATAATGATGACGATGAGTGAGAGACGGCAGATTCCCAACAGAAAAAATGGCATAGCTGGGAGAAAAAAACAATTGCTAAATCAAAAACAAACTAATCAAATCATGTAAAATTGCTGAACATTGGAGCTTTAAATATCGGCTGCTCTATTGTTCGTTCAGTCGTATTTACTGAGCTCGTACTGTGTGCAGAGCACTGTACTAAGCGCTTGGAAAGTACAAAATTCAGCAACAGACAATCCTTACCCAACAACGGGCTATGCATCTAGAGATCAATCAATCAATCAATCAATCAATCAGTCGTATTTATTGAGCGCTTACTGTGTGCAGAGCAATGTCACCTAGTGGAAATAGCACGGATCTGGGATTCAGAGGTCCTGGGTTCTAATCTTGACTCCGCCACTGGTCTGCTGTGTCCTCTCGAGCAAGTCGCTTAACTCCTCTGTACCTCAGTTCCCTCATCTGTAAAATGGGGATTAAGACTGTGAGCTCTACGTGGGACGTGAACTGTGTCCAACCCGATTAGCTTGTATTTACCCCAGCACTTGGCACAGTGCCTGGCGCATAGTAAGCGCTTAACAGATATCATAAAAAAAGAAGAAAATTAGCTGGTAGAAGAGCTGATTTTCAATATTTAAGTACTTCCCAAGCACTTAGTACAGTGCTCTGCACACGGTAAGCGCTCAATAAATACGATTGACTGATTTAACAAGTTAAATATTTGGAAATATTTAATATTATTTAATATTAAATATCTGAGAAGCAGCGTGGCTCAGTGGAAAGAGCCCGTGCTTTGGAGTCACAGGTCATGGGTTCAAATCCCGGCTCTGCCAATTGTCCGCTGTGTGACTTTGGGCAAGTCACTTTCATTCATTCATTCATTCAATCGTGTTTATTGAGTGCTTACTGTGTGCAGAGCACTGTACTAAGCGCTTGGGAAGTACAAGTTGGCAACATATAGAGATGGTCCCTACCCAACAGTGGGCTCACAGTCTAGAAGACTTAACTTCTCTGTGCCTCAGTTCCCTCATCTGTAAAATGGGGATTAAGACTGTGAGCCCCATATGGGACAACCTGATCACCTTGTATCCCCCCAGTGCTTAGAACAGTGCTTTGCACATAGTAAGCGCTTAACAAATACCAAAATTATTATTATTATTATTATTTGGCCAACCAATTATATAATGAAGTTTCAGGAATGACAGATGAGCCTAGATTTATCAACCAGCACAGGCCTGGGAGTCTGAAAGACCTGAGTTCTAATTCTGACCACCACTTGTCTGCTGTGTGACCCTGGGCAACTCATTTCACTTCTCTATGCTCATCTGTAAATCAATCAATCAATCAATCAATCAATCAATCAATCGTATTTATTGAGCGCTTACTGTGTGCAGAGCACTGTACTAAGCGCTTGGGAAGTACAAGTTGGCAACATATAGAGACAGTCCCTACCCAACTGTGGGCTCACAGTCTAGAAGGGGGAGACAGAGAACAAAACCAAACATATTAACAAAAGAAAATAAATAGAATAGATTTGTACAAGTAAAATAAATAAATAAATAGAGTAATATGTAAAATGGGATTAATAATAATAATAATAATAATAATGGCATTTATTAAGTGCTTAACTATGTGCAAAGCACTGTTCTATATATATATCTAGATATATACATATCTATTCTATTTATTTTACTTTGTTAGTATGTTTGGTTTTGTTCTCTGTCTCCCCCTTTTAGACTGTGAGCCCACTGTTGGGTAGGGACCGTCTCTATATGTTGCCAATTTGTACTTCACAGGCGCTTAGTACAGTGCTCTGCACATAGTAAGTGCTCAATAAATACGATTGATGATGATGATGATGATGTTCTAAGCGCTGGGGAGGTTACAAGGTTGTCCCACAGGGAGGGCTCACATTCTTCATCCCCATTTGGCAGATGAGGTAACTGAGGCCCAGAGAAGTTAACTGACTTCCCCAATAAATACCCGTCTCTGTTTCTCAGATAACAATAATAATAATAATAATAATGGCATTCATTAAGCGATTACTATGTGCAAAGCACTGTTCTAAGCGCTGGGGAGGTTACAAGGCGATCAGATTGTCCCACAGGGGCTCACAGTCAATCTCCATTTTACAGGTGAGGTAACTGAGGCCCAGAGAAGTTAAGTGACTTGCCCAATAAATACCCGTCTCTGTTTCTCAGATAATAATAATAATAATAATAATAATAATAATAATAATCGCATTAAGACTGTTAACCCCATTTGTGACAGGGACTTTGTCTTATCAAACCAACCAATCAATGGCATTTATTGAGGCCTTACAAAATGCAGAGCACTGTACTTGAGAGAGTCCAATATAACAAAGTTGGTAGACACTTTCCCTGCCCACAGCAAGCTTACAGTCTAGAATAATCTAGTAAATTATAGTGCTAGTGGTTTTCCCCAACACCATTTATACCATCTTGTTCCTGCTAATCGTAATCCGTAATCCATACAGTTGGGGCGTGGGAAACAACGTGGTCTAGTGGAAACAGCACAGTCCTGGGAGTCTGAAGACCTGGGTTCTAATTCCAGCTTGGCCGCTTGCCTGCTGTGTGACCTTGGACAAGTCACTTCACTTCACAGTGCCTCAGTTTCCCCCACTGCAAAATAGACATTTGTTATCTGACCTCCCCCCTACTTGACTGCGAGCCCCACGTCAGACAGGGGCCGCGTCCAGCCTGATTAACTTTTAGCTACCCCGGCACTTAGAACAGTGTTTGACACAAAGTAAGCACGTAACAAATCCCTTTTAAAAAAAATGGAAGGCCACATGCCAAGAATGGAAACGGCATGGCCTAGTGGATAAAGCATGGGCCCGGGAATCAGTTCCACCACATTTCAGCTGTGTGACCTTGGACAAGTCACTTAACTTGGCACATAGCAAGCGCTTAACAAATAACATAATCAATCAATCAATCAATCAATCAATCGTATTTATTGAGCACTTACTGTGTGCAGAGCACTGTACTAAGCACTTGGGAAGTACAAGTTGGCAACATATAGAGACGGGCCCTACCCAACAGTGGGCTCACAGTCTAAAAGGGGGAGACAGAGAACAAAACCAAACATACTAACAAAATAAAATAAATAGAATAGATAGGTACAAGTAAAATAAGTAAATAAATAAATAGAGTAATAAATATGTACAAACAATATACATATATACAGGTGCTGTGGGGAAGGGAAGGAAGTAAGATGAGGGGGATGGAGAGGGGGACAAGGGGGAGAGGAAGGAAGGGGCTCAGTGTGGGAAGGCCTCCTGGAGGAGGTGAGCTCTCAGTAGGGCATTGAAGGGAGGAAGAGAGAATAATAATAATAATAATTGTTATTATTATTATTATTATTATTATTATTGTTATTATTATTATCATTATTATTATTATTATTTTAGGCCTAGTGGATAAAGCATGGGCCCGGGAATCAGTTCCACCACATTTCTGCTGTATGACCTTGGACAAGTCACTTAACTTGGCACATAGCAAGCGCTTAACAAATAACATACTTATTATTATTATTATTATTATTATTATTATTATTATTAACTTCCCTGGGCCTCAGTCATTTTATCTATAAAATGTCGATTAAGATGGGGAGCCCCATGTGGGATAGGGACTGTGTCCAACCTGATTAATTTGTATCTACCCCAGTGCTTAGAACAGGGCTTGCTACATAGTAAGCACTTAATCAATCAATCAATCAATAGTATTTATTGAGCGCTTACTGTGTGCAGAGCACTGTACTACCATAATTATTACATAGGCAGGCAGGAGTGCAGCAAGTTGCAAAGAGCCCACAGACGAGATTCCGCCAATTACCCATCTGTAGCCGAAGAGACTTCAGCATAGTACTGATGGAACAGTACTGATGGAACATCCTGTCCCAATTGATCAATATATCGATCACTTGCTGTGTGCAAAGCACTGCACTAAGCAATTGAGAGAGTAATAATAATAATAATCGGTGGTATTTGATAAATACTACGTGCCAAGCTGCGTACTCAGCACTGGGGTAGAGACAAGATAATCGAGTCCCACATGGGGCTCACATTCTAAGTAGGATGGAGGACACGAGGCCTAGAGCGAAGGCCCTGAGTTCTGATTCTGACTCAATCAATCAATCAATCAATCAATCATATTTACTGAGCGCTTACTGTGTGCAGAGCACTGTATTAAGCGCTTGTACTCCACCACTTGTCTGCTGTGTGACCCTGGGCAACTCACTTCACTTCTCTATGCTTCAGTGGCCTCATCTATAAAATGAGATTAAGACTGTTGACCCCATATGGGACAGGGACTTCGTCTAACCAGATGAATTTGTATTCTACCCCAGTGCTTAGTCCTGTCCCTGGCACATAGTAAGTACTTAAAAAATCCCATTAAAGAAAAACCTTCCAGTCTAGAGGGGAAGACAGACATCTAAATAAATCATTTGTAATATATAACGTGTCGACATGTACCTAAGTGCTTGGGGGCTGAGGGTGGGGTGAATAGCAAATGCCCAAAAGTAACAAATCCAAGTGCAGATCAGGAATCCAAGTATTTCTACTACTGTTTACTGCTACTGTGAGGACTTTTAAGATGGGGACCTGTGTAGTCTGCTGGATTTGAGGGTGGAAGGCATTACATCGACCCCCGGCCCACGTCCTCCCCCTGGCCTGGAATGGCCTCCCTCCACATATCCACCAAGCTAGCTCTCTTCCTCCCTTCAAAGCCCTACTGAGAGCTCACCTCCTCCAGGAGGCCTTCCCAGACTGAGCCCCGCTTTTTCCATTCCTCCTCCCCATCCCCCTCGCCCTACCTCCTTCCCCTCCCCAGAGCCCCTGTATATATATTTGTACAGATTAATTACTCTATTTATTTTACTTGTCCATATTTACTGTTCTATTTATTTTGTTGATGATGTGCATCTAGCCTTAATTCTATTTCTTCTGACGACTTTGACACGTGTCCACATGTTTGGTTTTGTTGTCTGTCTCCCCCTTCTAGACTGTGAGTCCATTGTTGGGTACGGATCGTCTCTATAGGTCGCCAACTTGTACTTCCCAAGCGCTTAGTACAGTGCTCTGCACACAGTAAGCGCTTAATAAATACTAATGAATGAATGAATTCAGGAAGGAGGAAGAAGGTGAGCAAGAGGTCGGTAGTTGGAGACAAGAACAAGGCACTTAGAACAGTGCTTTGCACATAGTAAGCGCTTAATAAATGCCATAAAAAAGGCACAGTGACAGTTTGGCTTAAGAAGAATGAAGAGAGTGAGCTGGGATATAATCTGGGAAGAGAGCAGAGAAGTAGAAAGGAGAGGCAGTCACCTCGGGGGTCACTGCGTCTTCACTGCAAACTTTAGAAAGCTATTTTTTCAAATTCCTATCAAATTCCCAGATTTTTCAAATCTGTCTACTCACAAGACTCCCTAGGTGGCTCTTTAGTCATAAACCTTCACTGCCAATGGCAAAATGGGAACTAGAACCCAGTTCTGATTAGTAATGATAATAATAATGGCACTTATTAAGTGCTTACTATGTGCAAAGCACTGTTCTAAGCGCTGGGGAGGTTACAAGGTGATCAGGTTGTCCCACGGGGGGCTCACAGTCTTAATCCCCATTTTACAGATGAGGGAACTGAGGCACAGAGAAGTGAAGTGACTTGCCCAAAGTCACCCAGCTGACAATTGGAGGAGCCGGGAGGTGAACTCGTGACCTCTGACTCCAAAGCCCGGGCTCTTTCCACTGAGCCATGCTGCTTCATTCATTCATTCATTCATTCAATCGTACTGATTGAGCTCTTACTGTGTGCAGAGCACTGTACTAAGTGCTTGGGAAGTAGAAGTCGGCAATATATAGAGATGGTCCCTACCCAACAACGGGTTCATAGTCTAGAAGGGGGGGACAGACAACAAAACAAAACATGTAGACAGGTGTGAAAATCGTCAGAATAAATAGAATCTACTTTTGTGCTGAGAACAGGGCTTGGCACATAGTCAGCACTTACGAAATACTCTCGTCATCATTATTATTATCATGAATGAATTTCCAGAGAAGTATTCCTTCCACCCAACCGACAGCAGAGCTGACAATTACATCGTCATGTGCATGTGTGAGCAGGTACTCATAATAATAATAATGATGATGGTATTTGTTAAGCGCTTACTATGTGCAAAGCACTGTTCTAAGCCCCGGGGGGATGCAACGTGATCAGGTTATCCTTCGTGGGGCTCACGGTCTTAATTCCCATTTTACAGATGAGGTAACTGAGGCCCAGTGAAGTTAGTTAATTAATTAATTAATAATGGCATTTATTAAGCGCTTACTATGCGCAAAGCACTGCTCTAAGCGCTGGGGAGGTTACAAGGTGATCAAGTTGTCCCACGGGGGGCTCACAGTCTTAGTCCCCATTTTACAGACGAAGTAACTGAGGCACAGAGAAGTTAAGTAGCGTGGCTCAGTGGAAAGAGCCAGGGCTTTGGAGTCAGAGGTCATGGGTTCAAATCCCGGCTCCACCAATGGTCAGCTGGGTGACTTTGGGCAAGTCACTTCACTTCTCTGGGCCTCAGTTACCTCATCTGTAAAATGGGGATGAAGGCTGTGAGCCCCCCGTGGGACAACCTGATCACCTTGTAACCTCTCCAGCGCTTAGAACAGTGCTTTGCACATAGTAAGTGCTTAATAAATGCCATCATTATTAAGTGATTTGCCCAAAGTCACACAGCTGACAATTGGCGGAGCCGGGGTTTGAACTCATGACCTCTGACTCCAAAGCCTGGGCTCTTTTCCTCGGAGCCAGTGACTTGCCCAAAGTCATACGGCCGATGAGTGGCGGAGCCGGGATTAGAAGCCATGACCTCTGACACCCAAGCCCGGGCTCTTTCCACGGAGCCAACGCGGAATGATGAACAGTAGTGGTTCTCCTGAGCTTGCCGATAACCTGACACCAAACAATACACTCTGAAATTCCACACTTGAGCTCATTTCCTCCAATCTTGAGTCCCTTGAATGGTGCAAACTTTCCACATGTGTTCGTTTACTGGCGAGGGGCACAGGGAAGGGACTGTTCATTCATTCATTCAATTGTATTTATTTTATTTTGTTAATATGTTTTGTTTTGTTTTGTACTCTGTCTCCCCCTTCTAGACTGTGAGCCCACTGTTGGGTAGGGATCGTCTCTATATGTTGCCAACTTGTACTTCCCAAGCGCTTAGTACAGTGCTCTGCACAAAGTAAGCGCTCAATAAATATGATTGATTGATTGACTGATTGATTGTATTTATTAAGCGCTTCATTTATTCAATCGTATTTATTTAATTGTATGAATGAATGAATGAAAGCACTTACTGCGTGCAGAGCACTGTGCTAAGCGCTTGGGAGTGAACAATACAGCAATAAACAGTGATGATCCCGGCCCACAACGAGCTCACTTTCTTCCTCTTCTGTGGGCAGTTGTTGTGGCTGAATTTGGCACAGCGCAACTGAAGAAGCCCCGCTAACGCTCACGGCGCTGGTCACTGACTCCTTGAAATGCGTTTTATTCAGTCTCGGGTTCAGCCGTTAGCTTCCGTGCCGATGCCGACCGTGCCGTCGATCAATTGGTAGTATTTATTGAACACTTATTATGCGCACAGCACTGTACTAAGCGCTTGGAGGAGTGCAATCCAACAGAATTAGGAGACACGTTCCCTGCCCATGGCAACCTTAGGTCTGGAGGGAGAGACAGACACTAATATGAATAAAGGAGGAATTTATGATGTATAATCTCAAGTCCCTCGCCCTGAATTTGACAGGGTGGAGGGGCCTAAATGAGACCCATTTCTGCTGTTCTGTTGCCATGGTCAAGGCTCAGCCATCGTGAATACTCGGCCAAGTCGCTTCACCTCTCTTCCTCCTCCTTTCTCCTTCCTCCTTCCTCCTCCTCCTTCTTCCTTCCTTCTTCCTCCTTCTTCCTCCTTCCTCCTCCTTCCTCCTCCTTCTTCCTCCTTTCTCCTCCTTCCTCCTCCTTTCTCCTTCTTTCTCCTTCTTCCTGCTTCTTCCTCCTTTCTCCCTTCTCTCTCCCCCCTTCTCCCGCCTTCTCCCCCCTTCTTCTCTCTTCTTTCTTCTTCTTCTTCCCTTCAAAGCCCTACTGAGAGCTCACCTCCTCCAGGAGACCTTCCCAGACTGAGCTCCCCCTTTTCTTCTTCTTCTCCCCTTCCCACCCCCACTCCCTCCCTCTGCCCTACCCCCTTCATCATCATCATCAATTGTATTTATTGAGCACTTACTATGTGCAGAGCACTGTACTAAGTGCTTGGGAAGTACAAATTGGCAACATATAGAGACAGTCCCTACCCAACAGTGGGCTCACAGTCTAAAAGTGCTCCTTCCCATAGCACTTGTGTATATTTGTATGTATTTATTACTCCATTTTATTAGTGCTGTGTATATAGCTATAATTCTGTTTATTCTGATAATAATAATGACATTTATTAAGCGCTTACTATGTGCAAAGCACTGTTCTATTCTAATGGTACTGACATCTACTTGTTTTGTTGCCTGTCTCCCCCTTCTAGACTGTGAACCTAGACTGTGAACCCATTGTTGGGTAGGGGTCGTCTGTATATGTCGCTGGTTTGTACTTCCCAAGCGCTTAGTACAGTGCTCCGCACACAGTAAGCGCTCAATAAATACGATTGATTGAATAGGGTAGACCACCAGGGTACAGTACCACTCCGCAATTTCAACACCACAAGAGTAGCAACGGCGAGAGTCTCTTCTCCACTTCCCACACATTTTCAGGGAGAGAGGCAGGAGCGGCGTTTCAAATCAGCCAAGTGCCACGCAGTAATAGAAAGATAAGAGGACGGGGAAAATGCCCGTCTCTCTGGGGTACGATTGTCTGAAGGCAGCCAAATCTCCACTCTGAAGGCCTCGCCGTCTGGAACAGCTTTGCTAAATAAGACAGCGAGTCCTCAGGGAGGGAGCCTGCGGGGAGGATGGAGTGGAGGGGATGGAATGGACACCGAGCTCAGCGCTCGGAAAAGGAAGATAGAATCGGCAGTTTATATTGTTGAAAAACAGTTTGGGATAAGCTTGTGGTTCCATCCAAATTAATCCCCGCTCCTATATGGCAGACCAGCCTATCCGAAAGCAGCTTCGATTCAATAGATCAAGTCTTGCAGCTTAAGGGATACGATCTTCAAAATTATTGTACTGAGGGAACCATAAATCCCATCAAGATGAGGGTTGTAGTCCAGATATTTTATTTTAGATTTCCATCTAGGGTGCATTATGACACTCCACATGAAAGTCAAATCGTCCATGTAAAATGGTTTCCGGGTGATAAGTTTATCCCAGGGGGTCCAGTGAAGTAATAGACTCAGAGTTATATCTGACTTTCACGATCTATAAAGACTAGTTATCAATTTTTTGAAAGATTTGATCAGCAGGAGCAAAAAAAATGGCTCTCGGATGCTGGCATTTTTCTCATTAATGGGAACCGTGTTCGAGCTAGGAGCTCCTTCTGGACTCGGTTGTAAATACACCACTGACATACATTTTGGAAGGTTGCTGCTTTGTGCTGGTGGGAATGTATTTGTCTAACCTGGCGCACACTATAATAGACATAAGGAAGCAGTGATATTACTGACATGCACATACAGCTTTTTAAAACAGGGGCACCCACTATGCCAATATCTGTCCAATTCCACGCCACCGCATATTAAAAATTATATTCCATCAATACTACCCAGCCTATGGAAGTTTTATTAGGGAATAATTCTCCTCTTGTGTTGGGGGGAAAAATGAAAACACTTCCCCCAGTAGGATACTAAGGTATAATTAATGCCCTTTTTTTGCCAGTGTACTGAAAGCGTCCACCTTCTTTAGTGTTGCCCAAGTAATTCTGGATTCTCAACCTGTGAGAGTTATTTAACACCCTCCAAGCAGGGCAGAGCCTCACTCGCTGATTCCCCTGCAATCTGCTTTACTGTGATTTATTGTCTTGAGGTATTTTGGATTAAAGTCCATCGTTTTCTTAAGTGGTCACCCCCTACTCAAGAGAAAGGGATAGGATTCTGCTTGGGTCATGGACCCCAGATTTGATGGAGATTCTCAGAGTGAATTGAATGGGCTGACTGCGCTGTTACTGCTATTTGAATACAAAAATCTATAAACTTTCCTCAATCCGCCTCCGGGCCTGTGGTAAGGAGGAGGAGAAGAAGAAGTAGAAGGAGAGGAAGAGAAAGAAAAAGAGAGGAAGGTTTATGTCTGTCTCACCCCCTCTAGACTGTAAGCTCACTGTGGTCAGGGAATGTCACTGCTTATTGTTGCATTGTAATAATAAAAATGATAATAATGGCAGTTGTTAAGCGCTTACTATGTGCAAAGCACTGTTCTAAGCGCTGGGGGGGATACAAGGTGATCAGGTTGTCCCACGTGGGGCTCACCGTCATCATTCAAATACGATTGATTGATTGATTCCCATTTCACAGATGAGGCAACTGAGGCTCCGAGAAGTGAAGTGGCTTGCCCAAGGTCACACAGCAGACATATGGCGGAGCCGGGATTCGTACCCATGACCTCTGACTCCAAAGCCCGTGTTCTTTCCACTGAGCCACGCTGCTTCTCTGTACTTTCCCAAGCGCTTAGTTCAGTGCTCTGCACACAGTAAGTACTCAATAAATATGATTGACAAGTAGGACTGCAGTTTTTAAATCATTCATTCATTCAACTGTATTTATCGAGCGCTTACTGAGTACAAAAATCACAGACGCCAATGGGACGGTTGTGGAAATGGGCACGTGCTCAGGCTGGAGGAAGGAGGATGGGGGTGGATGGGAGGCAGTGCAGGAACTTTGTGGGGGCGGGAAGGGAGTGGGATGAGGGGGATTAATTAAATTAGTTAATTAACTAATCAATTAATCGGGTCAGCCTCTGTGCGGCAGGAAGGGATCCCACGAGCCGCAACACACTTAGTCGAGAAGTGAAAATCCCCGTGCAGTCACACACCCTCACAGTCATTCATTCATTCATCCAAACGAATTTAGTGAGCACTGACTGTGCAGAGCACTCTACTAAGCACTTGGGAGAGTACAGTATAACAATAAACACATCATTATTACTCTATTTTATTTGTACATATTCTATTTATTTTATTTTGTTAATATGTTTTGTTTGGTTCTCTGTCTCCCCCTTCTAGACTGTGAGCCCACTGTTGGATAGGGATCGTCTCTATATGTTGCCAACTTGGAATTCCCAAGCGCTTTAGTACAGTGCTCTGCACACAGTAAGCACTCAATAAAGTGCATCAAGCGCTGATGCAGTAGTCCAGATGGGGTAGGATGAGAGCTTGAACCAGCAGGGTAGCGGTTTGGATGGAGAGGAAAGGGCGGATCTTGGCAATGTTGCGGAGCTGAGACCGGCAGGTTTTGGTGACGGCTTGGATGTGAAGGGTGAATGAGAGAGCGGAGTCGAGGATGACACCAAGGTTGCGGGCTTGTGAGACGGGAAGGATGGTAGTGCCGTCAACAGAGACGGGAAAGTCAGGGAGAGGGCAGGGTTTGGGAGGGAAGACAAAGAGTTCAGTAGACACCCAGCGTCGATTGTATTACAGATGGCAACAAATGACACGGTTTTAGAAACTTCAGCTAACCCCAGAGTTTCCACCCATGGGTTCGGCCCTTGCAGGGTTCCTAGGCAATGGAGAAAAGGCCAGGGGAGGAGGGGACAGGCGGTGACAGCCCTGGTCACTCCCTAGTTTCTGTTGCCACAGTCTCCAGTGACCTTTCTCCTCCAAGAGACTTCCCTGACAAGCCCTCCTTTCCTCTTAATAATAATAATAATAATGATGATGGCATTTGTTAAGCACTTACCATGTGCAAAACACTGTTCTAAGCACTGGGGTAGATACAAGGTAATCAGGTTGTCCCACGCGGGGCTCACAGACTTAATCCCCATTTTACAGATGAGGGAACTGAGGCTCAGAGAAGTGAAATGACTTGCCCAAGGTCACACAGCAGACATGTGGGGGAGCTGGGATTAGAACCCATGACCTCTGACTCCCAAGCCCGGGCTCTTCCCACTGAGCCATGCTGCTTCTTGTGGCTTCTCACACTCCTTTCTGCATCGCTGCATAGAAACGGTGTGGCTTAGTGGAAAGGGCCCGGGCTTGGGAGTCAGAGGTCATGGGTTCTAATCCTGGATCTGCCACTTAGCTGTGTGACTTTGGACAAGTCACTTCACTTCTCTTTTAGACTGTGAGCCCACTGTTGGGTAGGGACTGTCTCTATACGTTGCCAACTTGTACTTCCCAAGCACTTAGTACAGTGCTCTGCACACAGTAAGCGCTCAATAAATATGATTGATTGATTGATTGATTCTCTGTGCCTCAGTTAGCTCATCTGAGACTGTGAGCCCCACGTGGGACAACCTGATCACCTTGTATCCCCCACAGCGCTTCGAACAATGCTACATAAATAGTAAGTGCTTAACAAATGCCATCATTATTATTATTATTATTCTAATCCCAGCTCCACTCCTTGTCATCTGTGTGACTTTGGGCAAGTCACTTAACTTCTCTGTGCCTCAGTTATCTCATCTGAGACTGTGAGCCCCACGTGGGACAACCTGATCACCTTGTATCCCCCCCCAGCGCTTAGAACAGTGCTTCACAAATAGTAAGTGCTTAACAAATGCCACATTATCATTATTATTATTCTAATCCCAGCTCCACCCCTTGTCATATGTGTGACTTTGGGCAAGTCACTTAACTTCTCTGTGCCTCAGTTATCTCATCTGAGACTGTGAGCTCCACATGGGACAACATGATCACCTTATATCCCCCCCAGCACTTCGAACAGTGCTTCACAAATAGTAAGCGCTTAACAAATGCCATCATTATTATTATTATTCTAATCCCAGCTCCGCCCCTTGTCATCTGTGTGACTTTGGGGAAGTCACTTAACTCCTCTGTGCCTCAGTTACCTCACCTGTAAAATGGGGATTAGGACTGTGAGCCCCACGTAGGACAATAGAGACAGAACCAGACAGAACCAGAGAAGGAGTGATATAATAATTATATAATTATTAATGTTATTATAATTATTATTAGTGATATAATAATAATTATGGCATTTGTTAAGCGCTTACTCTGTGCAAAACACTGTTCTACCTTGTATCTACCCCCGCGCTTGGAACAGGGCTTGGCACGGAGTAAGCGCTTAACAATTACCATTATTATTATTATCATCACTCTGACTTGCTCCCTTTATTCATCTCCCTCTCCCAGCCCCATAGCATTTATGTACATACCTGCAATTTAGTCATTTAGATTAATGTCTGTCTCACCATCTTGACTCTAAGCTCATTGTGGACAGGGAATGAGCCTGTTTATTGTTATATTATACTCTCCCAAGTGCTTAGAGCAGTGTTCTGAACACAGTAAGTGTTCAATAAATATGATTGACTGACTGACTCCCGCCAGGGCGACTTATGTCTCCCTCACCAACCTCCAGCCCTGTCAGGCGGGACCAGTAGGCACCGTCTCTATATGTTGCCGACTTGTACTTCCCAAGCGCTTAGTACAGAGCTCTGCACACAGTAAGCGCTCAATAAATATGATTGAATGAATGAATGAATGTCTCAGAAAAGATGAAGTGGCTGCAATGGGGAGCAGTCGGGTGTCCAAACCAATAACACACCAAAGAATGTCAGACAATGGAGAGGAGTTTTCACGGCAGCCCCCTGCCTCCTCCACAAATACATGGGAATCTGGTCTTTTGTCGAAGCAGGGTCTCCACCTTCAATCAGTTGTATTTATTGAGTGCTTCCTGTTTGCAGAGCGCTGTACTAAGCGCTTGGGAGACTAATAATAATAATAATAATAACAATAATTGTGGTATTTGTTAAGCATTTACTATGGCACAGCCCCCTGCCCATGGTACGGGCTCGATAAATGGTCCTAAAGTTGTGGTTAGGGAGCCTAGTGGAACGGAGTGTGGAGAAGCAGCATGGCTCGGTGGAAAGAGCCCGGGCTTTGGAGTCAAAGATCAGGGGTTCAAATCCTAGCTCCGCCAATTGTCAGCTGTGTGACTTTGGGCAAGTCACTTCACTTCTCTGGGCCTCAGTTACCTCATCTGGAAAATGGGGATTAAGACCGTGAGCCCCCCGTGGGACAACCTGATCACCTTGTAACATCCCCAGTGCTTAGAACAGTGCTTTGCACGTAGTAAGCGCTTAATAAATGCCATTATTATTATTATTATGTGACAGGCACTGTACTAAGCACTGAGGTGAATACAAGCAAATCAGGTTGGACATGGTCCCTGTTCCACATGGGGTTCACGGTCTCAATTCCCATTTTACAGAAGAGGGAACTGAGGCACAGAGAAGTGAAATGACTGACTTGCCCAAGTCATTTGCTGGGATTAGAACCCATGACCTTCCAACTTCCAGGCCCATGCTCTATCCACTATGACATGTTTATAACAGAGTTAGTAGACACCTTCCCTTCCCATAATGAGCTTACAGTTTATTCATTCAATCGTACTTATTCAGTGTTTACTTTGCGCAGAGCACTGTACTAAGCACTTGGGAGAGTACAATGTAACAATAAGCAAGTATATTCCCTGCCCATAACAGTTTAGAGGTTACATTTTACCCCTGCAAAGGTTATTCCTGACCAAGAAAGATCTAAACACCAGGAAAGCAGGATACCAATAGATTGCTACAAGAAATGGTATTTATGAAAAGCGACTTTGTGCTGAGCACTGTGCTAGAGTACAATGGAAGCAGATCCCACAAAGATCTAGTATAATCTAGGATTACAGTGTCTAGGAAAGGGGACCAATATTCTGACCAGCCTCCTGAAGAAGCAGCATTGCTCAGTGGCTAGAGCACAGGCCTGGGAGTTAGAAGGAACTGGGTTCTAATCCCAACTCCGCCCCATCATCATCATCAATCGTATTTATTGAGCGCTTACTGTGTGCAGAGCACTGTACTAAGCGCTTGGGAAGTACAAATTGGCAACATATAGAGACAGTCCCTACCCAACAGTGGGCTCACAGTCTAAAAGGGGGAGACAGAGAACAAAACCAAACATACTAATAAAATAAATAGAATAGATATGTACAAATAAAATAAATAAATAAATAGAGTAATAAATGTCTGCTGTGTGACCTTGGGCAAGTCACTTCACTTCTCTGGCCCTCAGTTGCCTCATCTTTAAGATGGGGATTGAGACTGTGAGCCCCATGTGGGACAGGGCCCGGGTCCATCCCGATTAACTTGTTTCTTCCCCAGTGCTTAGAACAATCAATCAATCAATCAATCGTATTTATTGAGCGCTTACTGTGTGCAGAGCACTGTACTAAGTGCTTGGGAAGTACAAGTTGGCAACATATAGAGACAGTCCCTACCCAACAGTGGGCTCACAGTCTAAAAAATCAGTGTTTGGCATATAGTAAACACTTAACAAGTACCCCCCTTCCTCTCCCCCTCCGCCCCCTCTCCATCCTCCCCGTCTTACCTCCTTCCCCTCCCCGCAGCACCTGTATATATGTATATATGTTTCTATGTATTTATTACCCTATTTATTTATTTATTATTTTATTTGTACATATTTATTCTATTTATTTTATTTTGTTAATATGTTTTGTTTTGTTCTCTGTCTCCCCCTTCTAGACTGTGAGCCCAAAGTTGGGTAGGGACTGTCTCTAGATGTTGCCAGTTTGTACTTCCCAAGTGCTTAGTACAGTGCTCTGCACACAGTAAGCGCTCAATAAATACAATTGAATGAATGAATGAATAAAAGTACCCTAGTTATTATTATTCTCCTGAACTCAATGCTCACCTAGAAGTATCTTGGGAAGCCGAGTTGCCTCGTGGAAATAATAATAATAATAATAATGATGGCATTTATTAAACGCTTACTATGTGCCCCTTCCTTCCTCTCCCCCTCGTCCCCCCCTCCATCCCCCATCTTACCTCCTTCCCTTCACCACAGCACCTGTATATATGTATATATGTTCGTACATATTTATTACTCTATTTATTTATTTATTTTATTTGTACATATTTATTCTATTTATTTTATTTTGTTAATATGTTTTGTTTTGTTCTCTGTCTCCCCCTTCTAGACTGTGAGCCCACTGTTGGGTAGGGACCGTCTCTATATGTTGCCAACTTGGACTTCCCAAGTGCTTTAGTACAGTGCTCTGCACACAGTAAGCGCTCAATAAATACGATTGAATGAATGAATGAAAGTACCCTAGTTATTATTATTCTCCTGAACTCAATGCTCACCTAGAAGTATCTTGGGAAGCCGAGTTGCCTCGTGGAAATAATAATAATAATAATGATGATGGCATTTATTAAGTGCTTACTATGTGCAAAGCACTGTTCTAAGCGCTGGGGAGGTTACAAGGTGATCAGGTTGTCCCATGGGTTCATCCCTATTTTACAGATGAGGGAACTGAGGCCCAGAGAAGTCAAGTGGCTTGCCCAAAGTCACACAGCTGGCATTTGGCAGAGCCGGGATTTGAACCCATGACCTCTGACTCCTAAGGCAAGGCTCTTTCCATGGAGCCACGCTGCTTAAAGCGCTTAGAACAGTGCTTTGCACATAGTAAGCGCTTAATAAATGCCATTAATATTATTATTATTACAAGCCTGGGAATCAGAGGACCTGGGTTCTAATCCTGGCTCCTCACCACATATCTCTGTGCCTCAGTTCCCTCATGTGCAAAATGAGGATTCAATATCTGTCCTCCCTTCTATGTAGCCCATGAGCCCCATGGGGTGCCTGATTGTCTTGAATCTCCCTCAGCGCTTGCCACGTAGTAAACACTTGACAAATACCACAATTACTGTTATTATTACTTGAGGTGAATAAGGAGTTCTGTGACCAGATCCACTCCACTCCCTCAAAATACTGTTTTTGGAGCAGGATGGAATCCATTCAGTTCGGAGCTGAGCATTTCCTCCCTCTCTTCATCCCAGATGGGACAACCTATCCGGGCCGCACCTCCGTCAGTCACCCGGAGACGAACCCGGTTTTTCCGAGAAGAATTCCGATCACGTAAAGCACGCGAGCCGGGGCGGGAGGGTGGTACATTGTGTGTGATTTACACGCTCATCAGGACCTGCAGCGCAGCAGAGCAATGCATCCCTAGGCTGCTCATGTCAGCTGCAAAATGCCAGGGCAGGATAAAATACAATGCCTCCTTATCCGCAGCGATTGTTCCCAGGGCCCAAGTGGCAGCGTTAGGAGAGATTCCAGCGCAGTATCAGTAACTTGTACTTCCCAAGCGCTTAGTACAGCGCTCTGCACACAGTAAGCACTCAATAAATACGATTGATTGATAGATTGATTGATTGACAGACACCACGCAGTAGGAATAGGGGAGATAACTGGATTCTCCCCCCCCTTGCAGCAGGGTTGGATTTGATCATATTGTTGGGGCACCGCTTAGCATCTGCAAACAGCTGTGCTCACCTCCACATTCCAAGAGGGGTTTTTAGACCATATTTCTGTAAAAGGTCAGTGAGGAATACAACTCCCGTGATGCACCGCACACTAAGTGTTTTAATATGGCTTTCAAACAGACCTCATATTGGGCATTTCCCTTTCTTAATTAGCGTGGCAATCTGCAGCCTGAGGCACATTGAAAAGTCATCCATCTGCCTCTGTATTCTGTTCCCAGACAAAAAAAAAGTCCATAATATCATCTCTTAAAGTGACCACATCCCATTCCCTTTTAGAGCCCGACTCAGGCGAAAGAATTATTAAAATGATGCAGGGATGCACAGATCGCTCTGTAAAAATATCCTGCTTTAAAGTAATTCATTCATTCATTCATTCAATCGTATTTATTGAGCGCTTACTGTGTGCAGAGCACCGTACCAAGTGTTTGGGAAGTACTAGTTGGCAACATATAGGGACGGTCCCTACCCAACAGTGGGCTCACAGTCTAGAAGAAGAATTCTCTTTTAAGGAGAGAAAATGGGTCACACTCCAAATTCCTGCTGTGGTGAAAATATTATTCTATAATAATAATAATAATGGCTTTTATTAAGCACTTACTATGTGCAGAGCACTGTTCTAAGCACTGGGGAATTTACAAGGTGATCAGGTTGTCCCACGTGGGGCTCACAGTCTTCATCCCCATTTTACAGATGAGGGAACTGAGGCCCAGAGAAGTTAAGTGACTTGCCCAAAGTCACCCAGCTGACAAGTGGTGGAGCCAGGATTTGAACCCATGACCTCTGACTCCAAAGCCTGGGCTTTTTCCACTGAGCCACGCTGCTCAGTGGAAAAAGCACGGGCTTTGGAGGTCGGAAAGTCCCCCATCATGCTGGATAGGCCACCAACCCAGCATGGACGGTGGGGCGAGAGGAAGGAATTTGCCCAGAGAGTCTGAAAGAATAATCAATCAATCAATCAATCGTATGTATTGAGCGCTTACTGTGTGCAGAGCACTGTACTAAGCACTTGGGAAGTACAAGTTGGCAACATATAGAGACAGTCCCTACCCAACAGTGGGCTCACAGTCTAAAAGGGGGAGACAGACAACAAAACAACATGTATTAACAAAATAAAATAAATAGAATAGATAAGTACAAGTAAAATAAATAGAGTAATAAATACGTACAAATATATATATATATATATACATATATACAGGTGCTGTGGGGAAGGGAAGGAGGTTAGATGGGGGGATGGAGAGGGGGACGAGGGGGAGAGGAAGGAGGGGGCTCAGTGTGGGAAGGCCTCCTGGAGGAGGTGAGCTCTCAGCAGGGCCTTGAAGGGAGGAAGAGAGCGAGCTTGGCGGACGGCCAGAGGGAGGGCATTCCAGGCCAGGGGGAGGACGTGGGCCGGAGGTCGATGGCGGGACAGGCGAGAACGAGGCCTAACGGTGAGGAGATTAGCGGCGGAGGAGCAGAGGGTGCGGGCTGGGCTGGAGAAGGGGAGAAGGGAGGTGATGTAGGAGGGGGTGAGAGGATGGATGGACAGCCTTGAAGCCCAGGCTGAGGAGTTTCTGCCTGATGCGTAGATTGATTAGTAGCCACTGGACATTTTTGAGGAGGGGAGTACCGGAAGAGTATTTTGCCCCCTGAACATCTGAGCATCTTCAAGATGGGACATTTTGGGGAGAAAATAGGTGGCGTGTTGGCACCCTTTACCCTCAGGCACTGGGGTTCATTTGTTCAGTGTGAAATTGGGCAGCCTGGTTTTCAGCTGGTCTGTCCCCTGTCCATTCTGGATACAGCCACTGGATACCTCTATTTTTATTTGAAATGTCCACCTCTCCCATCACTCCGTCTTGAAGCTGAGTTGCCAACTTGTACTTCCCAAGCGCTTAGTACGGTGCTCTGTACACGGTAAGCGCTCAATAAATATGATTGATTGATTGATTGATTGATTGAGGCTCAGAAGCAGCACTTGCATTCAGGGCAGGACCTGGGGGAGGAATAGAACAAGTCTGGAACAAATCAATCAATCGTATTTATTGAGCACTTTTTTTAAAACGGTATTTGTTAAGCGCTTACTATGTGCCAGGCACTGTACTAAGCACTTGCTTTATGCAGAGCAGTCAATTGTATTTGTTGAGCTCTTACTATGGGCGGAGCACTGTATTAAGTGCTTGGGAAAGTACAGTATAAGAATATAACAGACAGATTCCCTGCCCATTCATTCATTCAAATTGTATTTATTGAGCGCTTACTGTGTGCATAGCACTGTACTAAGCACTTATAATAATAATTTTGCTGTTTGCTAAGCGCTTACTATGTGCAAAGCTCTGTTCCAAGCACTGGGAAGGATACAAGGTGATTAGGTTGTCCCATGTGGGGCTCACAATCTTAATCCTCATTTTACAGATGAGGTAACTGAGGCACAGAGAAGTTAAGTGACTTGCTCAAAGTCACACAGCTGATCAGCAGCAGAGTCGGGATTTGAACCCATGACCTCTGACTCCCAAGCCCGTGCTTTTTCCACTGAGTCATGCCCACAATGAGCAAAGGGGGTTGGGGAAATCAAGGATGCCCCCCAACCCTGAAAGAATTCCCAAAACTTCCACATCATTCCACATCATGCCGAAACCATAAATGCACCATTTGTTTTTGATGGTGTTGATTAAGCGCTTATTCCATGCCAGGCATTGTACTAAGCGCTGGGGCACATACGAAGCTAATCAGGTTGGACACAGTCCCTGTGCCTCATTCATTCATTCAATCATACTTATTGAGCACTTACTGTGTGCAGAGCACTGAACTAAGCACTTGGGAAGTGCAAGTCGGCAACATATGGAGACAGTCGCTACCCAACAACGGGCTCACAGTCTAGAAGGCCTCATGGGCCTCAGGGTCTTAATCCCCATTTCACAGATGAGGGAACTGAGACACAGAGAAGTAAAGTGACTTGCCCAAGGTCACACAGCAGACAAGTGGTGGAGCAGATTAAAACTCAGGTCCTTTCAACTCTCTGGCCCTAGCTCTAATCCACTTGGCCACGCCGCTTCACTTCGTTGAAGGGGATCATTCGGAAAGGCCATCGTAATTGGAAGCAGCGTGGCTCAGTGGAAATAATAATAATAATGATGGCATTTATTAAACGCTTACTATGTGCAAAGCACTGTTCTAAGCGCTGGGGGGGTTACAAGGTGATCAGGTTGTCCCACGGGGGGCTCACAGTCTTAATCCCCATTTTACAGATGAGGGGAACTGAGGCCCAGAGAAGTGAAGTGACTTGCCCAAAGTCTCACAGCTGACAGTTGGCAGAGCCGGGATTTGAACCCATGACCTCCGATTCCAAAACCTGCACTCTTTCCACTGAGCCACGCTGCTGCTCTAAGAGCCTGGGCTTTGGAGTCAGAGGTTGTGGGTTCAAATCCCGGCTCCACCACTTGTCAGCTGTGTGACTTTGGGTAAGTCACTTAACTTCTCTGGGCCTCAGTTACCTCATCTGTAAAATGGGGATGAAGACTCTGAGCCCCACGTGGGACAACCTGATCACCTTGCATCTACACCAGCACTTAGAACAGTGCTTGGCACGTAGTAAGTGCTTAACAAATACCAACATTATTATTATTAGTCAGTCAATTGTATTTTATTGAGTTCTTACTTTGTGCGGAGCACTGTAGTGAGTGCTTAGGAGCAAACAATATAAAAATACTACAGATGCATTCCCGGCCCACAATGAAGTACAGTATGTGAGGGGGTATCTTTTGTACGTAAGTTCAACCTGAGCCTCAGCACTTACACAGGGCAGGAGGCTTCGGGTACTAGACAAAGAAGGTATCAAAAACACAGAGTAATAATAATAATAATAATAATAATAATAATAATAATAATAATAATAATAATAATAATAATAATAATAATAATAATGGTATTTGTTAATGATAATAATAATGACATATATTAAGTGCTTACTATGTGCAAAGCACTGTTCTAAGCTCTGGGGAGGTTACAAGGTGATCAGGTTGTCCCACGGGGGGCTCGCAGTCTTAATCCCCATTTTACAGATGAGATAACTGAGGCCCAGAGAAGTTAAGTGATTTGCCCAAGGTCATACAGCTGACAAGTGGCGGAGCCAGGATTTGAACCCATGACCTCTGATTCCAAAGCCCAGACTCTTTCCACTGAGCCATGCTGCTTCTCCTTTTAAGCATTTACTATGTGCCTGGCACTGTACTAAGCCCTGAGGTAGATACAAGCCAATTGGGTTGGACACAGCCCCTGTCCCACATGGGGCTCCCAGTCTTAATCCCCATTTTACAGATGAGGAAACTGAGGAACAGAGACATGAAGTAACTTGCCCAAGGTCACACAGCACACGGGGCAGAGCCTGAATTAGGACCTGGGTCCTTCTGACTCCCAGGCTGTGATCCATTAGGCCACACTGCTTACATTCACATCCAAGCCGTCACCATCACCAAAACCTGCCGGTCTCAGCTCCGCAACATTGCCAAGATCCGCCCTTTCCTCTCCATCCACACCGCTGCCCTGCTCATTCAAGCTCTCATCCTATCCCGTCTGGATTACTGCATCAGCCTTCTCTCTGATCTCCCATCCTCCTGTCTCTCCCCACTTCAATCCAGACTTCATGCTGCTGCCCGGATTATCTTTGTCCAGAAACGCTCTGGGCATATTACTCCCCTCCTCAAAAATCTCCAGTGGCTACCAATCAATCTGCGCATCAGGCAGAAACTCCTCACCCTGGGCTTCAAGGCTGTCCATCCCCTCGCCCCCTCCTACCTCACCTCCCTTCTCTCCTTGTCCAGCCCAGCCCGCAACCTCCGCTCCTCCGCCGCTAATCTCCTCACCGTTAGGCCTCATTCTCGCCTGTCCCGCCATCGACCCCCGGCCCACGTCCTGCCCCGGGCCCGGAATGCCCTCCCTCTGCCCATCCGCCAAGCTCGCTCTCTTCCTCCCTTCAAGGCCCTACTGAGAGCTCACCTCCTCCAGGAGGCCTTCCCACACTGAAACCTTTCCTTCCTCTCCCCCTCGTCCCCCTCTCCATCCCCCCCATCTTACCTCCTTCCCTTCCCCACAGCACCTGTATATATGTATATATGTTTGTACATATTTATTACTCTATTTATTTATTTATTTTACTTGTACATATCTATTCTATTTATTTTATTTTGTTAGTGCGTTTGGTTTTGTTCTCTGTCTCCCCCTTTTAGACTGTGAGCCCACTGTTGGGTAGGGACTGTCTCTATATGTTGCCAACTTGTACTTCCCAAGCGCTTAGTACAGTGCTCTGCACACAGTAAGCGCTCAATAAATACGATTGATGATGATGATGATGATTCCCCCCATCCAAGTGCTGCAAGTAAAGCACTGAGAGCAGTCATCTCCCCCCATAGTGCTTGGTGAACATTCCTCTAATTGCCGAGCTCTCATGAAGCGCTCAATAAATACGACTGAGTGAACAACTGAATAAATAAAAAAGCAGCAATCCCCTGCACCCATAGACTTCTCCACAGTCAAGGACTGCAGGTGTCCTCAAATGATGATGACATTTTTATTAAGCGCTTACTATGTGCAAAGCACTGTTCTAAGCACTGGGGAGGTTACAAGGTGATCAGGTTGTCCCACCGGGGGCTCACAGTCTTCATCCCCATTTTTACAGCTGAGGGAACTGAGGCACTGAGAGGTTAAGTGACTTGCCCAAAGTCGCACAGCTGACAGCTGGCGGAGCCGGAATTTGAACCCAGGACCTCTGACTCCAAAGCCCGGGCTCTTTCCACTGAGCCACTCTGCTTCTCAAATGCAACAGACAATGACTCTCCCCGCTTTCAAAGCCTTACTGAGGGCTCATCTCCTCCAAGTCTCGTTCTCGCCTGTCGCGCCATCGACCCCCAGCCCACGTCATCCCCCGGGTCTGGAATGGCCTCCCTCTGCCCATCCGCCAAGCTCGCTCTCTTCTTCCCTTCAAGGCCCTACTGAGAGCTCACCTCCTCCAGGAGGCCTTCCCACACTGAGCCCCTTCCTTCCTCTCCCCCTCGCCCCCCTCTCCATCCCCCCATCTTACCTCCTTCCCTTCCCCACAACACCTGTATATATGTATATATGCTTGTACATATTTATTACTCTATTTATTTATTTATCTTACTTGTACCTATCTAGTCTATTTATTTTATTTTGTTAATATATTTTGTTTTGTTGTCTGTCTCCCCCTTCTAGACTGTGAGCCCACTGTTGGGTAGGGACTGTCTCTATATGTTGCCAACTTGTACTTCCCAAGCGCTTAGTACAGTGCTCTGCACACAGTAAGTGCTCAATAAATACGATTGATTGATTGATTCCCAGACTAAGCCCCTCCTTTCCTCTTCTCCCACTCCCTTCTGCGTCATCCTGACTTGCTCCCTTCTTTCTTCTCCCCTCCCAGCCCCATAGCACTTATATGCATATCTGTCATTTATTTATTTGTATTGATGTCTGTCTCCCCCCATCTAGACTGTAAGCTCATTGTGGGCTGGGGATGTGTCTGTTTACTGTTGTCTTGTACTCTCCCGAGCACTTAATACAGTACTTTGCAAACAGTAAGTGCTCAATAAATATGATTGAATGAATGAAAGAGTGAGCATTCAATGAGCTGACACAATACAGTGTTGCCCCATGGCAGAATGGGCAATGACTGATAGCACTGTGGCCTGAGGGAAAGAGCATGGCTGTAATCAGAGGACCTGAGTTCTAATCCTCCCTCTGCCACTTGCCTGCTCTGTGGTTTTGGACAAGTCACTTATTTTGTCTGTGCTCAGGTCCCCCATCTGTAAAATTGGGATTAAATACCCATTCTCCCCCCTTCTTAGATTGTGACCCCCTTGAGGGAAATGGGCTGTGTAATGGGATGTATCTGACCTCATTAACTTGTATTTAACCTCAGGGCTTAGTACAGTGTTTTTTGTTTTATGGGAGTTGTTAAGTACTTACTACATGCCAGGCACTGTACTAAGTGCTGGGGTAGATACAAGATAATCAAGTAACTGTTTCAAAATGCCATAGAAACGTATGTGTGCTAGAAAAGAAAAGTATTTTTTCCATATTCCTCTCATATCTTCCTGAAGTTAATAATAATGATGGCATTTGTTAAGCTCTTACTACGTGCAAAGCACTGTTCTAAGCACTGGGGAGGTTACAAGGCGATCAGGTTGTCCCGCGGGGGGCTCACAGTCAATCCCCATTTTACAGATGAGGTAACTGAGGCCCAGAGAAGTGAAATGACTTGCCCAAAGTCACCCAGCTGACAATTGGCGGAAAAGGGATTTGAACCCATGAGCACTGACTCCAAAACCCGTGCTCTTTCCGCTGAGCCAATTTGTACTCTCCCAAATGCTTAGAACAGTGCTCTGCAAATAGTAAGTGCTCAATAAATACCACTGATTGATTGATTGATTGATTGATTATGCCCATTTCAACTGGGTAACTTTGACATATCAAAGCTAGAGACTTTGTTCATCCTGATTGTCTTATATCTACCCCAGCACTTAGTACAGTGCCTGACACATTTTAAGCACTTCACAAATACCATAGTTTAAAAAAGAGAGAGCTCTAGGCAATAATACACTCATTCATTCATTCATTTAATTGAATTTATTGAGCGCTTACTGTGTACAAAGCACTGTACTAAGCGTTTGGGAGAGTGCAGTACAACAATAGACACATTTCCTGCCTGACAAGCTGATAATATACAAAAAACAAAGGAAGAATTAGAGAGACAGAGATAGGGGCTAAAAGCTACCTTGGAGTTGAGCTATCATCGACAATCATATCTTAAATTAAGCTATCAGGTCAATTAAAAACAAAAGAAGAAGGGAAAAAATTCCATACGCCACCAGGTTTCCAAAGGAATTAAAGGGAGAAATTAAGTTCAGATAGCATGTTAAATCCACTGGATGACTGATCCAGAATTTAAATTGATTTGCAAAAATTTATTGTATTTTAATTAGCAATCACAGGAGACCATGCATTGTTTGCTCTCTTACTGGGAGCTCAACCTGGGAACAAATACCAGAAAGTCTTAATAAGGATGAGTTATATTTACTGTTTTCCATTTTACAGTCTTGTTATAATCATCACAGGAAAGATTCATTTAGTGCTCATCTGTTCAATGGATGACATTTGTTGACCACTGGGGTGATATAAAATAAAAGCAACTTCTATAACCCTAGAAAGAGCCCCTCTCCACCCCCTCCCCCACAAAAAAACCTCCCCATGATACCACAATGTTTCGGTAGTGTGATTTAATGGGAACCTGCCTGAAGTCCATTTTCTTTAAGCAAAACAATGCTATAAACAGTCATCTAAGAGAGTGCCTATAGGCCATTATAAAATGGAAACCCCCTTCTATGTATCATTCATTCATTCAATCGTATTTATTGAACGCTTACTGTGTGCAGAGCACTGTACTAAGCGCTCGGGAAGTACAAGTTAGCAACATATAGAGACGGTCCCTACCCAACAGCGGGCTCACAGTTTAGAAGAATCATCATCATGAATCATCTTAGAGACTGAAGAAGGGGTTATCCATTCATTCATCCAATCAATCATATTTATTAAACACTTACTATATGCAGAGCACTGTACTAAGCGCTTGGGGAGAGTGCAATACAACAATAAACAGACACATTCCCTGCCCACAGTGAGCTTACAGTCTAGAGGAGGAGACAGACATTGATATAAAAATAACGTCTGGGTCATCGTGTGGTTCTCCTGGAAGCAATTCATTCCCAAATTGGAGTCATTTATTGCTTCACACATAGATCCATTTATTCTCAAGCATGATTAATTTCATAATTATGCTAACAGGATTAAATGTTCGCTGTTTAAAAAACAAAATCTATGCCATCTTGTATCTAGGGCTTTAGCCCACTGTTGGGTAGGGACCGTCTCTATATGTTGCCAACTCGTACTTCCCAAGCGCTTAGTACAGTGCTCTGCACGCAGGAGGTGCTTAATAAATACGATTGAATGAATGAATGAATAGGGCTTTGCAATAGCTACTGGGGTTCAATAGAAACACCATGAAAAAACTGCTCAAGTTATGACTCACATGTAACAGATCCTATGTGGGGATAAATGACTTGCCAACTTGTACGTCCCAAGCGCTTAGTACAGTGTTCTGCACACAGTAAGCGCTCAATAAATACGATTGAATGAATGAATGAATAGGGCTTTGCAATAGCTACTGGGGTTCAATGGAAACACCATGAAAAAACTGCTCAACTTATGACTCACGTGTAAGAGATCCTATGTGGGGATAAATGACTTGCCAACTTGTACTTCCCAAGCGCTTAGTACAGTGCTCTGCACACAGTAAGTGCTCAATAATTGCAATTAAATGAATGAATGAATGAATAGGGCTTTGCAATAGCTACTGGGGTTCAATAGAAACACCATGAAAAAACTGCTCAAGTTATGACTCACGTGTAAGAGATCCTATGTGGGGATAAATGACTTCATGTTAGGATCAGTTACAGTGCAATCACACTGAGATTCTTGGCTCTCCTATGACCTCTCTGGGAAACTATGAAATGCATTTTAAATACTGGTACACGTCAGAACTTTACATTAATTCAAATCAGACCCTCATCCCCTTAGGGTTTGTGCACCCTGGCGAATAATGGGCCTCATTAGCTTTGGTCTAAAAGGGGTTTTATTAGACTGAGTGAAGAGGATTCCCATTTCAAAAGCCATCCTCTGAAGAGGTGTGTTATGTGATCCACCCCCTCGTTTAACTATTTCAAGATCGCCATTGAAATGGGCCATTTTGAGATTGAGAAGGCTCGAACTGTTTATTCACCCATAACAGATTTTAAACCTGGGTTTTCATTTTCCTAGCTCTAAAGACATTGATCCTAAGCTTGATTTTTAATTAAATCTTTCATGGGTTTAAAAGTTTCCTATTGTCCTTTTCATTTAAATAGGATTCTTTTTAGATCTTTAACGAGACCACGGAGGAGTAATAAATCTAAGTAATTGTCCTTATTAAGAGTAGATTATTCGCCCGGGATCCTAATAGTCAGCTAAAGTAACTAAAAGCTATTTCTAGGCCCTATTACTAATCCCTCTCCAATTCAAGTACTAAACTGACTATTCACTTGTTTTAGCTACTCAGATTAGGAGAGTTTATTTTCAGTGTATTTTATCCTGTTTTTCAGTTGCAGAGGCTGTGGGATGGCTTTTCATCATCGATAGTGCACTTCTACCCAAAAGCTCCCTCACAGAGACAAAGAGGGATATAGACGAACAGGAAATCACAGTAAGGGTCTCACCAACCAATGCCCTCCTACCTTATAATCTGATTTATTTCTCCTGAGATAGATTGACACGTACTTCCTCTCAAAGAAATTGATCTATGGCTTTTCTGATTCACTCTCTTTTAGGAGCATGGCTTAGTGGAAAGAGCACAGGCTTGGGAGACAGAGGTTGTGGGTCCTAATCCCGGCTCCGCCACTTGTCAGCTGAGTGACTTTGGGCAAGTCACTTCACTTCTCTGGGCTTCAGTTACCTCATCTGTAAAATGGGGATTAAGACTGTGAGCCCCACCTGGGACAACCTGATAACCTGGTACCTATCCCAGCGCTTAGAACAGTGCTGGGCACATAGTAAGTGCTTAACAAATACCATCATTATTTTAGGAGATAGTCCTGCAGTTTCTCCCTGACTGTAGCATCTTACCACATAGGCATTCATTCATTCATTCATTCATTCATTCAGTTGTATTTATTGAGCGCTTAACTGAGCTCAAAGCACTGTACTAAACACTTGGGACAGTACCATATGACAACAAACAGACACATTCCTGCCCACAACGAGCTCCCAATCTAGAGGGAGAGACAGACACTAATATAAATAAATAAGTAAATAAATTACAGATATATACAGGTGCATGTGTGCTGTGGGGATAGGAGGAAGGATAATAATAATAATGATGGCATTTATTAAGCACTTACTATGTGCAAAGCACTGTTCTAAGCGCTAGGGAGGTTACAAGGTGATCAGGTTGTCCCACAGGGGGCTCACAGTCTTAATCCCCTCCCCACAGCACCACCCCTCCCCTTACTCCCCTCCCCACAGCACCTGTATATACATATATATGTTTGTACATATTTATTACTCTATTTATTTATTTATTTATTTTATTTGTACATATTTGCTCTATTTATTTTATTTTGTTAAAATGTTTTGTTTTGTTCTCTGTCTCCCTCTTCTAGACTGTGAGCCCACTGTTGGGTAGGGACTGTCTCTATATGTTGCCAACTTATACTTCCCAAGCACTTAGTACAGTGCTCTGCACACAGTAAGCACTCAATAAATACGATTGAATGAATGAATGAATCCCCATTTTATAGATGAGGTAACTGAGGCACAGAGAATCAATCAATCAATCATATTTATTGAGCACTTACTGTGTGCAGAGAACTTTACTAAGCGCTTGGGAAGTACAAGTTGGCAACATACAGAGACAGTCCCTACCCAACAGTGGGCTCACAGTCTAGAAGAGAAGTGAAGTGACTTGCCCAAAGTCATACAGCTGACAATTGGTGGAGTAGGGATTTGAACCCATGACCTCTGACTCCAAAGCCCATGCTCTTTCCAATGAGCCACTCTGCTTCTCTTAATGAACGTTCCCATAAAATTCTCAGTGGAAGTCTGCCTTCTGCTCCTGGCTGACACACCCATCTGAAGTGTTTTCCAACCTGAGTCCTCTTTCTAATGATAGCATTTATTAAGCGCTTACTATGTGCAAAGCACTGTTCTAAGCGCTGGGGGGATACAAGGTGATCAGCTTGTCCTATGTGGGGCTCACAGTCTTCATCCCCATTTTACAGATGAGGGAACTGAGGCACAGAGAAGTGAAGTGACTTGCCCAAAGTCACACAGCTGCCAATTGGTAGAGCCAGGATTTGAACCCATGACCTCTGACTCCAAAGCCCGGGCTCTTTCCACTAAGCCACGCTGCTTTCTAGATGGAGGACAGAAGTGGGGTTGAAGAGGGAGTGATCTCAGTCTCCAAGTCAGCAAAACACGTAAATAGAATCAATTGTTTTTTACATTTGGCAATGTTTTTTACGTCTGAAATTCATTCCAGACCACAGAAATAGAATGTTTCATTTCGGCTATGAAAGCTACCTCCTTCTTCAAGGAACTTAAGAAAGTTAAAATCCGTTTATAAGGGAAGGATGAATGAAGGAGCGGGTAAGAGAAGAGGAGCACAGAAGAGAGTGGGAGAAGAGGAAGTTGGGGCAGAGAGTGGGAGAGAAAAGGAAAGATGGAAAGCTGAAGCATCCCATTTCTTGAATTTAAAAGCTCTCCCAGATTCACTGACTAGTGGAGATCCTCCTGGCTTTCCAATGACCCGTCTCCTTCCAGAAAATTCCAATGACCCGCCTCCTTCCAGAAAGAAGAGGAGAGGAGGGCTTAGGGGCTTAGGCTGCTAAGTCTAGTAAGCAGCGTGGCTCAGTGGAAAGAGCCTGGGCTTTGGAGTCAGAGGTCATGGGTTCAAATCCTGCCTCTGCCACTTAGCTGTGTGACTTTGGGCAAATCACTTCACTTCTCTGTGCCTCAGTTACCTCATCTATAAAATGGGGATTAAAACTGTGAGACCCCCTGTGGGACCAGCTGATCACCTTCTAACCTCCCCAGCACTTAGAGCAGTGCTTTGCACATAGTAAGTGCTTAACAAATACCATCATTATTATTATTATTCTGTTGGGTAGGGACTGTCTCTATGTGATGCCAATTTGTACTTCCCAAGCGCTTAGTACAGTGCTCTGCACATAGTAAGCGCTCAATAAATACGATTGATTGATTAGGGTAGGCTTCTTGGAGGAGGTATGCCTTCAATAAAGTTTTGAAGTGGGGGAGATCAATTATCTGTCCGAAACGAGGAGGGAGAGGGTTCCAGGCCAGAGGTAGGATGTGGGCAGGAGGTCACTGGTGAGATAGATGAGATCTAGGTACAGTGAGAAGGTTCGTATTAGAGGAGCAAAGTATGCGGGCTGGGTTGTAGGAGGAGAGTAGTGAGGTGAGGCAGGAGGGGGCAAGGGGATTAAGTGCTTGAAAGCCAAAGACTTGGCATCATCTGGAAATTTGACAGTTTCAACGTGCATTCCCTCTCTCACATACATTATGGCAATATTAAGTGAGAACCAGGCCGTATTCTAATCCTCAAGGGGAGGAAGAGACTCCATTTACACTTCTCCATCTAGAAAAGTGCCGCCAAACCTGGATTTACCCCTATTTATTTCTCAAATATTGGAATGTGGCCATAGCCCCTTCCTTCCTCTCCCCCTCGTCCCCCTCTCCATCTCCCCCATCTTACCTCCTTCCCTTCCCCACTGCAACTGTATATATGTATTTATGTTTGTACATATTTTTTACTCTATTTATTTATTTATTTATTTTGCTTGTACATATCTATTCTATTTATTTTATTTTGTTAGTGTATTTGGTTTTGTTCTCCGTCTCCCCCTTTTAGACCGTGAGCCCACTGTTGGGTAGGGACTGTCTCTATATGTTGCCAACTTGTACTTCCCAAGCGCTTAGTACAGTGCTGTGCACACAGTAAGTGCTCAATAAATACGATTGATTGATTGATTGATTAACTGATAATCAGATTGGCTGATTGTCTCGAGCCCCCAAGAAGAAACCACGTATTCATTCCACTTAAAATAAAAAAGAATGCAGATTTCACTTTTTTTTCCTAGTGGAAAGAGCACGGACTTGGGAATCAGAGGGTGTGGGTTCTAATCCTGCCTCCACCACTCACCTGCTGTTTGACCTTGGGCAAGCCACTTAACTTCTCTATGCCTCAGTTACCTCATCAGTAAAATGGGGATTAAGACTGTGAGTCCCACGTGGGACAACCTGATTACCATGTATCTACCCCAGCACTTAGAACACTGTTTGGCACGTAGAAAGCGCTTAACAAATACCGTCCTCATCATTATTATTTCCTTGTTATCTCCTTGGGGGCCAGTGGACTGATGTTGGCAGAGCTAGAGTATACATTGTCAATGTAACTAAAGACAACTGAAGAAAGAGAAGAAGGATTATGCCTTCCTGAGATCTGTAATGCTCAGAATTTTGAAGGGCAACACTTCTCCGGATCCTGGGTGATTGGAATTTTCTGGAAGGAGGTGGGTCATTGGAATTTTTGGGAAGGAGACGGGTCATTGGAAAGCCAGAAGGTTCTCAACTAGTCGGTGAATCTGGGAGAGCTTTTAAATTCAAGAAATGGGATGCTTCAGCTTTCCATCTTTCCTTTTCTCTCCCACTCTCAGCCCCAATTTCCCTTTTTTATGGTATTTGTTAAGGACTTACTATTTGTCAAGCACTAATCTAAGCGTTGGGATAGGTACAAATTAATTAGGTTAGACACAGTCCCTGTCCCACATGAGGCTCATAGTCTAAGTAGGAAGGATAACGGGTATTTTATCCCTATTTTGCAGTTGAAGAAACTGAGGCACAGAGAAGTAAGTGAGTTGTCCAATGTCACACAGCAAGAAATTAACAGAGCTAGGATTATTTGGAGTCAGAGATCATAGGTTCAAATTCCGGCTCTGCCACATGTCTGCTGTGTGACCTTGGGTAAATCACTTAACTTCTCTAAGCCTCAGTTCCCTCATCTGTAAAATGGGGATTAAGACTGTGAGCCCCACATGGGACAACCTCATTACCTTGTTTCCCCTCCCCAGCACTTAGAACAGTGCTTTGCACATAGTAAGTGCTTAACAAATGCCATTATTATTATCATTATCATTATTATTGTGGTATTCGTTAAGTGCTTACCTTATCCCAGGCACTGTACTAAATTGGACACAGTCCCTGTCCCACACTGAGCTCACAGGCTTAATCTCCATTTTCCAGATAAGGTAACTGAGACACAGAGAAGTGAAATGACCTGCCCAAGGTCATGGAGCAGACAAGTGGTGGAGTCCGGATTCGAACCCAGGTCCTTCTGACTCCCGGTCCCATACTCTATGCACTAGGCCCTGCTGTTCTTCTCCTCTGTCTCTCCCTGGCCCCATCTCTGCTATGAGGTCACCTTCCTTTAGGAGACAAACTGAATATGATGGTTCAATCACATGAGCTCAGTCTCAAGATTCTCTAAGTGTTGATTTGTTTGTATAATTACTGAGGATTTCATAATTAAAGAAGCATCCCCACTTCAGTCTATACTTCACGCCGCTGCCCGGATCATCTTTGTGCAGAAACGCCCTGGGCATGTTACTCCCCTCCTCAAAAATCTCCAGTGGCTACCAGTCAATCTGCGCATCAGGCAGAAACTCCTCACCCTGGGCTTCCAGGCTGTCCATCACTTCGCCCCCTCCTACCTCACCTCCCTTCTCTCCTTCTCCAGCCCAGCCCGCACCCTCCGCTCCTCTGCCACCACTCACCTCCTCACTGGGCCTCGTTCTCGCCCGTCCCGCCGTCGACCCCCGGCCCACGTCCTCCCCCTGGCCTGGATTGCCCTCCCTCCGCACATCCGCCAAGCTAGCTCTCTTCCTCCCTTCAAGGCCCTACTGAGAGCTCACCTCCTCCAGGAGGCCTTCCCAAACTGAGCCCCTTCCTTCCTTTCCCCCTCCCCATCCCCCCTGCCCTACCTCCTTCCCCTCCCCACAGCACCTGTATACATGTTTGTACAGATTTATTACTCTATTTATTTTACTTGTACATATTTACTATTCTATTTATTTTATTTTGTTAATGTGTTTGGTTTTGTTCTCTGTCTCCCCCTTCTAGACTGTGAGCCTGCTGTCGGGTAGGGACCATCTCTATATGTTGCCAACTTGGACTTCCCAAGCGCTTAGTACACTGCTCTGCACACAGTAAGCGCTCAATAAATGCAATTGAATGAATGAATGAATGAATGAATCTAAATTTGGATTATATTTGTCCTTCCCTCCTCAATTCCATTGTCTGAGAGTCCTGCATCTCAGATTTCCATTAGCAAACCTAGACTTCTTCTGGTTCCTCCATCCTTAGCCCGGATTGTCTTGCCTTTTCAAAACCCCATTCAGATTGAAATTCACTCCTGTGGCAAGGACTCTTGGTTCAAGAAATTTTGAAGAGACAAAAATATAACGGCAGATCTAAGACATTTTGCTCTTTGGTAAAATTTGGATCCTTTTCATTTAAGTTGATAATACTCTTCACTCTTTCAACCAACAGTAAGCGCTCAATAAATATGATTGAATGAATGAATGAAGCGCTTACTATTCCATTTATTTTATTCTGTTAATATGTTTTGTTTGGTTCTCTGTCTCTCCCTTCTAGACTGTGAGCCCGCTGTTGGGTAGGGACCGTCTCTGTATGTTGCCAACTTGTACTTCCCAATCGCTTAGTACAGTGCTCTGCACACAGTAAGCGCTCAATAAATACGATTGAATGAATGAATGAACCAACAGTATTTCCTGAATGTCTATCAACCATCAGTATTTCCTGAATGTCTATAGCATGCAGAAAGCCAAATTAGACATCATTAGCAGTTACCAAAATGAAATCAAGAGCAGGGTCCCTTTGCTAGGAGGGAAGACGAAGCACAGATTCTGAGTCGGCAGGGTCTGAAATTCTGCTCCTCTAGCCATAGCACCCTACTGATTTGCTTTTTATTTTGTGTGTTTCTTTGTGTTGTGTTTTAACGTTTCATCATTCCTGACGGATCTGTCTCCAATCCTTTCTCCCCATTTTTACTTTTTAGATTGTGAGCCCCCCAAGAGACAGGGACGGGGACTAGCTCCCACGTATTATATAATGCTAAACAAATACTAAAGGAGTGCTAAACAAATCCCATAAGAAAGTGTGTCTCGGGAAGCAAGGGAGGGTCACAGTTGGATGAAGAGACAATGAGGGTGCATCCAGGTGGAAGAACATGGACAATGAGAGAGTGGGAATGGGATAGGATATAAGGGAGGCAGGTTAGAGAGCACAGGCAGAGGTTTAGAGAATGAGGAAGGTTAGGTAGAGGTGTCTTCAGGTGCTGGAAAGTCTTTCCTTATGGTATTTGTTAATCATTCAAGTGTATTTATTGAGCGGTTACTGTGTGCAGAGCACTGTACTAAGTGCTTGGGAAATACAAGTGGTTAGAACCCATGACCTCTGACTCCTAAGCCTGGATAGATAGATAGATAGATAGATAGATAGATAGATAGATAGATAGATAGATGGATGGATGGATGGATGGATGGATGGATGGATGGATGGATGGATAGATAGATAGATAGATAGATAGATAGATAGATAGATAGATAGATAGATAGATAGATAGATGAACCTAAATAGTTAACATTTTTTTAATGATGATGATTGTCACCTTTGTTAAGTGCTTAGCAAGTGCCAAGCACTTTATTAAGGGCTAAGGTAGATCCAATCCATGGGAGTATTTTAAAGTTAATAAATCTTGTGAAAAAATTTGGAAAAAAAATGTACATAAAAATAGAGTGATATCAAGCTACATTTTCTTTTCTCAAAGAAATACACAAATAACATCTAATAACCACAATAACATTCCTGAAAACTAGCTTACAAAGAACTGGCAAGTCTCCAAATGTAAAAGCGCCTTCGATTAGTTTTCTGTCGGACAGCTCCATGCCAGCGTGGTGGTAGCCCACTCCACACATGAAGAGGTCTAGAATGCAAATTGCAATGGATTTATATTGCAATATTTCATCAGAAAAAACTTAAAGTTTCCTTCTCCTTCATTTGAAGTAATTTTCCAGAACAAAATGATATCATACCTACCTCTCAGTTTTGAATCTTTTGTTGAATTGGCATAAATTTGAAGCCTATGTAATCTCTTACTATGTGCCAGGCACTGAACTAAATGCTGGGGTAGATGCTTTGGACACAGTCCCTGTCCCTTATAATAATAATAATAATAATTATAGTATTTATTAAGTGCTTACTATGTGCTAACCACTGTTCTAAGCGCTGGGGGTGATACAAAGTGATCAGATTGTCCCACGTGGGGCTCGCAGTCTTCATCCCCTTTTTCCAGATGAAGTAACCGAGGCACAGAGGAGTGAAGTGACTTGCCCAAGGTCACGCAGCAGACAAGTGGCAGAGCCAGAATTAGAACCCAGGTCCTTCCGACTCCCAGGCCTGTGCTCTCTCCACTAGGCCACACTACCCTTCTCTTCTTCCCTGGATAAAGCCTCTTCTTTGTATTTTGATCGAGTGGGTCTTGGGAAGTCACTCGAGATTTCTGAGGTGGGGTGACGTGTCCGGGTCGATAGTGGAAAAAGGATTCTGGAGAAGCAGCATGGCCTAATGGCAGGAGCACAAACTTGGGAGTCAGAAGACGTGGGTTCTAATTCCGCCAATGCCACTTGTCCGCTGTGTGACCTTGGGCAAGTCACTTCTCTCCTCTGTGCCTCAGTTCCCTCATCTGTCAAATGGGGATTAAGACTTTGAGCCCCAAGTGGGACAACCTGATCACCTTGTATCTACCCCAGCGCTTAGAACAGTAGTTGGCACATAGTAAGCACTTAACAAATACTATAATTATTAGTATTATTACTGATGATAATAATAACAATTATTATGTTGGGTAGAAAAATGAACTGGAGTGGGGAAAGACAAGGAGGTTGTTGCTCAAGTCTAAATGGGATGTTCTCCCTTCAAGGGCCTACTGAGAGCTCACCTCCTCCAGGAGGCCTTCCTACACTGAGTCCCCCCTTCCTCTCCCCCTCCCCATCCCCCCCGCCTTACCTCCTTGCCCTCCCCACAGCATCTGTATATATGTATCTATGTTTGTACGTATTTATTACTCTATTTATTTTATTTGTACATATTTATTCTATTTATTTTATTTTGTTAATATGTTTTGTTTTGTTGTCTGTCTGCCCCTTCTAGACTGTGAGCCCGCTGTTGGGTAGGGACCGTCTTTATATGTTGCCAACTTGTACTTCCCAAGCGCTTAGTACAGTGCTGTGCACACAGTAAGCACTCAATAAATACGACTGAATGAATGAATGAATGAATGAATGACTGAATGTTGCTAGATCCTGGTTTAGGGCTGTAACCATTGGAATGGGGGTACTGATAATAGTATTATGTTACTATATTGTATTAATTACATAGATAGTATATGAGAAGCAGCGTGGCTCAGTGGAAAGAGCCCGAGCTTTGGAGTCAGGGATCATGGGTTCGAATCCCAGCTCCACCAATTGTCAGCTTTGTGACTTTGGGCAAGTCACTTCACTTCTCTGGGCCTCAGTTACCTCATCTGTAAAATGGAGATTAAGACTGTGAGCCCCCCCGTGGGACAACCTGATCTCCTTGTAACCTCCTCAGCTCTTAGAACAGTGCTTTGCACATAGTAAGTGTTTAATAAATACTATTATTATTATTATTATTATTATTATTATTATGTTTGATATTAATTACATTAACATTATTATGGTATTTGTTAAGCACTCACTGTGTGTCAAGCACCGTTCTAAGCGCTGCAGTAGATACAAGTTAATCACTTTGGATACAGTTCCTGTCTCACATGTGGGGTTCACGGTTCAAGTAGGAGGGAGAATGGGTATTAAGTCCCCATTTTACGGATGGGGACACTGAGGCACGGAGCAGTTAAATGACTCTCCCAAGGTCACACAGCAGTCTAATGGTGGAGGTGGGTTTGGAACCCAGGCCCTCTGAGTCCCAGGCCCCACTAGGCCACACTGTTCCTGGGGCAGTCCGTGAGATTCCTCCTTCTTTCATGAGTAGCTGACAAACCACAAGATAATAATAATAATAATGGCATTTATTAAGCACTTACTATGTGCAAAGCACTGTTCTAAGCGCTGGGGAGGTTACAAGGTGATCAGGTTGTCCCACGGAGGGCTCACAGTCTTAATCCCCATTTTACAGATGAGGTAACTGAGGTCCAGAGAAGCTAAGTGACTTGCCCAAAGTCACACAGCTGACAGTTGGCAGAGCCGGGATTTGAACCCATGACCTCTGACTCCAAAACCCGGGCTCTTTCCAGTGAGCCACGCTGCTTCAAGATGCGTCCTGATGCTAGTGGAAGGGATTCATTATTCCAATTTATAAACTAACATTCTTCACAACAGATGCACAAGGGAGAAGGTAAAAAAAAACAAACTTTCAGTGAGTTATGTAAAACCAAGAAAGCAGATAGAAATTTTACCAAGGTCTATTTTAAAGACTCTTTAAAAATTGAAGCCCAACTCCCCCGGGAAGCATCTTGGGAGGATGGCTAACATGAAATGATGACTTTGAGATTTCGTTCATTCACTCCTATTTATAGAGAGCTTACTGGGTGCAGAGCACTGTACTAAGCACTTGGGAGAGTACAGTACAGCGATAAAGAGACATATTCCCTGGCCACAATTAATTTACAGTCTTGGCGGGAATGTTCATGACCAGGGAATCCTGTCAGAAGATGAAATCTTTCCGGTCTGATTTTCCACTGGGATGCCAAGCATTTAGTACAGTGCTCTGCACACAGTAAGCACTCAATAAATGCGATTGATTGAATGAATGAATGAATGCCACACACTGCCGAAAAAATTGTTTGAGTTCCTGCTGGGGTTCAAACTATCTTGAACTTGGGCTGGAATGGTCTCTGGGAATGGGAACTCTCTAGGGTTGAACAACTTGTCCTTCCCAAGCGCTTAGTACAGTGCTCTGCACACCGTAAGCGCTCAGTAAATATGTTTGAATGAATGAATGCCACACACTGCCGAAAGTCCCTGCTGGGGTTCAATCTATCTTGAACTTGGGCTGGAATGGTCTCTGGGAACGGGAACTCTCTAGGGTTGAACAGCTTGTCCTTCCCAAGCGCTTAGTACAGTGCTCTGCACACAGTAAGTGCTCAATAAATACGATTGGTTTCCCCCTTACAGACTGTGAGCCCACTGTTGGGTAGGGACTGTCTCTATATGTTGCCAATTTGTACTTCCCAAGCACTTAGTACAGTGCTCTGCACACAGTAAGCGCTCAATAAATACGATTGACTGATTGATTGATTGATTGAACACTGAACTCGCCTCAACCTGGGTGCTTGGGACACAGGCTGTCATCCATCAATGGTATTTATTGAGTGCTTACTATGTACTAAGCACTTATTCAACATGGCACAGTGGATAGTGCACAGGCCTGTGAGTCAGAAGGTCATAATAAATAAATGATAACAGCATTCATTAAGCGCTTACTATGTGCCAATCACTGTTCTAAGCGCTGGGGGGATATAAGGTGATCAGGTTGTCCCACATGGGGCTCACAGTCTTCATCTCCATTTTCCAGATGAGGGAACTGAGGCCCAGAGAAGTGAAGTGACTGGCCCAAAGTCACACAGCTGACAAGAGGTGGAGCCAGGATTAGAACCCATGACCTCTGATTCCCAAGCCGGGGCTCTTTCCTCTGAGCCACGCTGCTTCTCCGAGTTCTAATCCCAGCTCCGCCACTTGTCTGCTGTGTGACCTCGGGCCAGTCACTTCAGTTCTCTGGGCCTCAGTTCCCTCATCTGGAAAATGGAGATGAAGACTGTGAGCCCCATGTGGGACAACCTGATTACCTTATATCCCCCCAGCGCTTAGAACAGTGCCTGGTACGTACTAAGTGCTTAACAAATACCATCATTAGTATTATTATTAGTATTATTGATGTGACACTGAACACAGTGATGCCATCTCATCTGTAATTTACTTTCGTGTCTGTCTCCTCCCACCAAACTGTAAGAACTTTGAGGGCAGGGTTCATCTCACTGTGGGCAGGGATTGTCACTGTTTCTTGTTGTATTGTTCTTTCCCAAGTGCTTAGTACAGTGCTTTGCACACCTAAGTGCCCCCTTCTAGACTGTGAGCCCACTGTTGGGTAGGAACCATCTCTATATGTTACCAACTTATACTTCCCAAGCGCTTACTACAGTGCTCTGCACTGTAATAATAATAATAATGGTATTTATTAAGTCATTTATTTATTAATGGCATTTATTTATTAAGTGAATGAAAGTCACAACTTCTCTGTGCCTCAGTTCTCATCTGTAAAATGGGGATTATAATAATAGCATTTATTAAGCGCTTACTATGTGCAAAGCACTGTTCTAAGCGCTGGGGAGGTTACAAGGTGATCAGGTTGTCCCACGAGGGGCTCACAATCTTAATCCCCATTTTGCAGTTGAGGTAACTGAGGCCCAGAGAAGTGAAGTGACTTGCCCAAAGTCACACAGCTGACAATTGGCGGAGCCAGGATTCGAACCCATGAACTCTGACTCCAAAGCCCGGGCTCTTTTCGTTGAGCCACGCTGCTTCATGACATAATAATTGTCATGGGACAATTAGGCCCATGAGGGCTAATTATGACAATTAGCCCCATGAGGGACGGGGACTCTGTCCAACATGATTTGCTTATTTTAATCCCAGCATTTAGTACATTGCTTGGCACATAGTAAATGCTTAATACCACAATTATAAATTATTATTACCCCCAGTTGGGTATATTGTACCTGGTTACTGTACAGACCCACTCCTCTTTTGAAGCCTGTGATTTCAGATCTGCTCAAATCACAAAATTCTGTTAATAATAATAATAATAATAATAATAATAATAATGGCATTTGTTAAGCGCTTACTATGTACAAAGCGCTGTTCTAAGCACTGGGGGGATACAAGGTGATCAGGTTGTCCCACGTGGGGCTCACAGTCATCATCCTGTATATATGTATATATGTTTGTACATATTTATTACTCTATTTATTTACATATCTATTCTATTTATTTTATTTTGTTAGTATGTTTGGTTTTGTTCTCTGTCTCCCCCTTTTAGACTGTGAGCCCACTGTTGGATAGGGACTGTCTCTATATGTTGCCAATTTGTACTTCCCAAGCGCTTAGTACAGTGCTCTGCACATAGTAAGCGCTCAATAAATACGACTGATGATGATGATGATCATCATCCCCATTTTACAGATGAGGGAACTGAGGCTGTTAAAGTAGGATATGATTGCTCTGGGCAACAAAGGCAATCATCTGCATTTTAATTTAAGTGTAATGGAGATAATTACTATAAATACTTCTAGGACTCCTTAACACAACAAATCTTTAGTGACAAATATATTCTCAGATAATGATCAGAAAACAGCCAAGTGTTTTTAACTCTAGCCAGATGCTCTCCTTTCATTTTTATAGTTGAAAGGAGAAAGGTTTGTTGTTTTTTTTAAAAAAATTCAGACAACTTCTAATTAGGGATGTGCAGAGGACTCAGGGCTAATTTGAGAACTCAAAATAGGGTAGCCCCATCTTCTTTGTTAATTACCTTTTATAGGAAGCGCTCAATAAATATGATTGATTGATGATGATAGGATGCCAACAAAAAAGCCAGGAGAGGCCCTGTTGGAAATCTAACCTTTGACGTTAAACTTTCCCTAGCATCCAAGGCTGACCTAATAATAATGATGGCATTTATTAAGCGCTTACTGTGTGCAAAGCACCTAATGATCACTTATCACCCGACAAGAGTTTCCAATGACCCTGACGGCATCTCCCACCTCTCTGGGCTAGGGATGTTGGAGAATGAAAGTGATTGGGTGATCAGGAACTGGAGCGCTTAGTACAGTGCTCTGCACCCAGTTAAGTGCTCAATAAATATGAGGGAATGAATGAACTGAGAAAAGAGAAAATCAAGAAATAGCAAATTAAAGGGCGATAGTAGTATAATTTTAATTTGAAAATTGCCTGAGGAAAGGCTATTCGTATATAATAATTCATTCATTCATCCCATCGTATTTATTGAGCACTCACTGTGTGCAAAGCATTGTACTAAGCACTTGGGAAAATACAATACAACAACAAACGGACACATTCCTGCCCACAGTGAGCTTAATGGTACTTGTTCATTCATTCATTCAATCGTATTTATTGAGTGCTTACTGTGTGCAGAGCACTGTACTAAGCGCTTGGGAAGTACAAGTCGGCAACATATAGAGACGGTCCCTACCCAACAACGGGCTCACAGTCTAGAAGACTTGTCAGCTGTGTGACCTTGGGCAAGTCACTTAACTTCTCTGAGCTTCAGCTACCTCATCTGCAAAATTGTTATGCACTTACTATGCACCAAGCAGTGTTTTTAGCTCTGGGATAGATACAAGTGAATCTCATGAGCACAACCATTTTTCAATTTTTTTGTGGTCCTCCTAAGCATTTTCCACACTTGGGAATCTATCAATCAATGGTATTTATAGAGTGCTTACTATGTGCAGGGCACTGGGCTAAGCACTTGGGAGAGTACAATAAAAGAGAGTTAGCACACATGTTCCCTGCCCACACTGTGAACTCGTTGTGAGCAGGGAATGTGTCTACTTGTTTTTATATTATATTCTCCTGAGCGCTTAGTACATTGCTTTGCACACATTAAGCATTCAATAAATATGATTGAATGGCCCTACAGTCTATAGCCTAGTCCCTTCTAGACTGTGAGCCCGTTGTTGGGTAGGGACCGTCTCTACATGTTGCCAACTTACTTCCCAAGCACTTAGTACAGTGCTCTGCACACAGTAAGCGCTCAATAAATACGATTGAATGAATGAATGAGGCCATCCGTTGCCCCAAGAGTTATTTCAGCTGCAAAGAGAATCACCAACGGAGAACCAGTTGAGTGAGCACAGGTGTCTTTAAGAGCTCTCTTCTTTAAATCAATCCAGCAAACAGGAACTCTTACAGTCCTGGTCTCCGAACACACACACACAGAGGAATACCCATAAAATAAGGTGATATTCTGGGTAAGTCTGGCTTTGTAAATTTTATTAAACATGTTAATGAACTATTTCCCACTTATTTCAAGCTTCAGTTATAAGGAAATTAAAGGTAGATAGTCCTAAATCATAATAATTGTGGTATTTGTTAAGCACTTACTGTATGCCAGGCACCGTACTAAGCGCCGGGATGGATACAAATAAGCCGGGTTGGACGGAGTCCCTGTCCCACATGGGGTTCACACCCCCATTTTAACAGATGAGATAACTGAGGCACAGAGAAGTGAAGTGCCTTATTCATTCAATCGTATTGAGAGCTTACTGTGTGCAGAGCACTGTACTAAGCGCTTGGGAAGTACAAGTTGGCAACATATAGAGACGGTCCCTACCCAACAGCGGGCTCACAGTCTAGAAGGGGGAGACAGACAACAAAACAAAACATATTAACAAAATAAATAGAATAGTAAATATGTACAAGTAAAATAGAGTAATAAATATGTACAAACATATACACAGGTACTGTGGGGAGGGGAAGGAGGGATTGTCTCTCTTCATTGCTGAATTCATTCATTCGTTCAATTGTATTTATTGAGTGCTTACTGTGTGCAGAGCACTGTACTAAGCGCTTGGGAAGTACAAGTTGGCAACATATAGAGACGGTTCCTACCCAGCAGCAGGCTCACAGTCTAGAAGGGGGAGACAGACAACAAAACATATTAACGAAATAAAATAAATAGAATAAATATGTACAAATAAAATAAAAAGAGTAATAAATACATACAAACATATATACATATATGTAGGTTGCATATACAACTACTGAATTGTACTTTCCAAGTGCAGAGAAGCAACGTGGCTCAGTGGAAAGAGCCTGGGCTTTGGAGTCAGAGGTCATGGGTTCAAATCCCGGCTCGGCCAACTGTCAGCTGTGTGACTTTGGGCAGGTTACCTAACTTCTCTGGGCCTCATCTGTAAAATGGGGATTAAGACTGTGCGTCCCCAGTGGGACAACCGGATTTCCCTGCAACCACCCCAGCGCCCAGAACAGTGCTTTGCACATAGTAAGCGCTTAACAAATGCCATCATTATTATTATTATAGTGCTCTGTACACGGTGAGTGCTCAGTAAATGACCTTGCCCAAGGTCATGCAGTAGACAAGTGGCAGAGTCAGGATTAGAACCCACGACCTTCTAACACCCAGGCCTGTGCTCTATCCACTACGTCAGGCTGCTTATCTAGATGATAGAGTCAGTGTGTGACATAGAACTATGGGATCACAGAGCATCTTGGTTCTAATGTCCATCGGCCCAGAATCAATCAATCAATCGATCAGTGGTATATATTGATCCCTTATTATGTGTAGAGCACTGTACTAATCACTTGGGAGAGTACGATGTAACATAATCAGCAGACAAGTTCCCTGCCCATGATGATGATGATGGTATTTGTTAAGCGCTTACATTCATTCATTCAATCGTATTTATTGAGCACTTACTGAGGGCAGAGCACTGTACTAAGTGCTTGGAAAGTACAACTATGTGCCAAGCACTGTTCTAAGCACTGGGGTAATTACAAGGTAATCAGGTTGTCCCACGTGGGGCTCACAGTTTTAATCCCCATAAAGTAAGGGGACTTTTTGTTGTCTTCTTCAGACACAAATGATGGCCAGATGAAGGATCCATTCCTCCTCTCCGGGCCAATGGTTAGGCCAAGAAAGGTCAGGATCCCCACTTATTGATTAAAAGTTGATCATCTGTTCATTTCTCAATTGGAATTTTGCATGTTCAGTACTTTTTAAATCAATCAATCATTTGGTATTTAGTAAGCACTTATTGTGTACAAAGAACTGTACTAAGCACTTGGGAGCATACAATGTACCAGAGTTCATTCATTCAATCATATTTATTCATCATCATCAATTGTATTTATTGAGTGTTTACTGTGTGCAGAGCACTGTACTAAGCACTTGGGAAGTACAAGTTGGCAACATATCGAGATGGCCCCTACCTAACAGCAAGCTCACAGTCTAGAAGAGTTGGTAGACGTGTTCCCTGATCACAAGGAGCTAAAAGTCTAGAAAGGGAAAGAGACAATAATATAAACAAATGAATTACAAATATGCCTCTAGACTGTGAACCCGCTGTTGGATAGGGATTTTCTCTATTTGTTGCTAAATGGTACTTTCCAAGCGCTTAGTACAGTGCTCTGCACACAATAAGTGCTAAATAAATATGACTGAATGAATGAATGTATATAAGTGGCATGGGGATGAAGGTGGGGAGAACATCAAGTGTTTAAAGGACACAGATCAAAGTGTGTAGGGACGAGAGAGAGGGAGAAGGAGAAAACGGGCTTAATCAGGGAAGTCATCTGGGAGGAGATGTGATTTTCTTGTGGCTTTTTTGCTTGTAACAGCATCCTTGATATTTTCTTCAGTTTTTGAACCTGTACAGTGCCTGTCCACGCTTGAGTACTTCATCCTACTACATATTTCTCCAAGCACTGATGCGATTCCCATCATTTTTTTTTTGTTTTTATGACATTTAATAAGCAGGGTGGCTCAGTGGAAAGAGCCCGGGCTTTGGAGTCAGAGGTCGTGAGTTCTAATCCTGGCCCCGCCACTTGTCCACTTGTGTGTACTTTCCACTTGTCCCCCCTGCCTTACCTCCTTCCCTTCCCCACAGGACCTGTATATATATATATATGTTTGTACGTATTTATTACTCTATTTATTTTACTTGTACATATCTAGTCTATTTTATTTTGTTAATATGTTTGGTTTAGTTCTCTGTCTCCCCCTTCTAGACTGTGAGCCCACTGTTGGGTAGGGACCATCTCTAAGCGTTGCCAACTCGTACCTCCCAAGCACTTAGTACAGTGCTCTGCACACAGTAAGTGCTCAATAAAGATGATTGATTGATTGATTGTCAGCTGTGTGACTTTGGGCAATTCGCTTCACTTCTCTGGGCCTCAGTTACCTCATCTGTAAAATGGGGATGAAGACTGTGAGCCTCACGTGGGACAACCTGATCACCTTGTATCCTCCCCAGTGCTTAGAACGGTGCTTTGCACATAGTAAGCGCTTAGCAAATGCCATCATGATTATGATGATTTAAGTGCTTTCTAAGGGCCGAGGTAGATACAAAGTAATCAGGTTGGACACAGTCGCTGTCCCATACGGGGCTCACACTCTTTATCCCCATTTCCAGATGAGGTTAACTGAGGCCCAGAGAAGTGACGTGACTTACCCAAGATCACACAGCAGACAAGTGGTGGAGCCAGAATTAGAACCCAGGTTCTTTTGAATCCAGGCCCGTGCTCTTTCCGCCAGGCTGTGCTGCTTTTCAGGTGAAAAGAAGAGGCCGAACGAGGCCCAGATCCCCTCACGGGATCTGGGGCAAAAAGAAACTTAGTTCATTCCTTGCCATACACTGGAGTTTAGTTTGGGAAAATAATGAGAGCCCTATAGGATCGCTAATCTCCTTGTTCAGACCATAGTAAATCTCTTCTATATTACTACTCAGCCTCTGAGAATATTTTATTGGGTCTCATTTTATTAAAGGATGCTGCGTACTCGGAAGTCGCTATTTAATTTTTAGCTAGGAGATGCAATTTTGAAACCCCATTATCTTTGAAGTGCAATAATCAAACAGTGCCACCGTGAATGTTAAATCTCCTCCAAATATTATCTTAAACGTTTGCCGGATGGAAGGGTTGATGAGAAAGCGTGGGGTTGGGTTGGCTTTTTAATGTGTTAAAACAGCTGCCCAGCCTAACCAGAAGTGTTTATTAAAGCATGTTTTCTGCCTGCGTGATTGTTTGGAAGCTACCAAAGCCCTTATGTAAGGAAGATGTATTTGCATTTTTCTATTTGTTTGGCCAAAGACTGAGGATTAAAGAATAATAATAATAATAATAATAATAATGATAATAATGGCATTTATTAAGTGCTTACTATGTGCAAAGCACTGTTTTAAGCGCTGGGGAGGTTACAAGGTGATCAGGTTGTCCCACGGGGGGCTCACAGTCTTAATCGCCATTTGACAGATGAGGGAACTGAGGCCCAGAGAAGTGAAGTGACTTGCCCAAAGTCACACAGCTGACAATCGGTGGAGCCGGGATTTGAACCCGTGACCTCTGATTCCAAAGCCCGGGCTCTTTCACACTTTAAGAAAATATACAGTGTTCTGCGAGGAGCCAAGAAAATCCACAAACATCACCCAGAGCATTTGAGAGTTTTTAGGTGCTCTGTGATCCCCAGATCGTAAATTTCATGCCATATGGAAAGTATCAGAAAGCAGTGACACGTATTGCACAACATCCTAGGAAACAGGGCTGTTCATTCATTCATTCATTCATTCAATCGTATTTATTGAGCGCTTACTGTGTGCACAGCACTGTACTAAGCGCTTGGGAAGGACAAATCAGCAACCTATAGAGACGGTCCCTACCCAAAAACGGGCTCACAGTCTAGAAGGGGGAGACAGACAACAAAACATGTAGACAGGTGTCAAAACTGTCAGAATAAACAGAATTAGAGCTATATGCACATCATTAATAAAATAGAGTAGTAAATATGTACAAGTAAAATAAATAGAGTAATACATCTGTACAAATATGTAATTCCTGTATATATGTTTGTACATATTCATTACTCTATTTATTCATTTATTTATTTTACTTGTACATATCTATTTATTTTATTTTGTTAGTATGTTTGGTTTTGTTCTCTGTCTCCCCCTTTTAGACTGTGAGCCCACTGTTGGGTAGGGACCGTCTCTATATGTTGCCAATTTGTACTTCCCAAGCGCTTAGTACAGTGCTCTGCACACAGTAAGTGCTCAATAAATATGATTGATTGATTGATTGTCAGGCTGGGCTCTGAGTTGCCTGGTCTAAACCCAAGTCTTGGGAGGTATTTAGCTGTCCTCTACTAAGAAGCAGTTTGATCGTCAGGGAATTAATCTAGAATAAAGGTCATCCTGTCCTGTAAATCAATCAATCAATCAGTCGTATTTATTGAGTGCTTACTGTGTGCAGAACACTGTACTAAGCGCTTGGGAAGTACAAATTGGCAACATATACAGACAGTCCCTACCCAACAGTGGGCTTCTAGTAAACATCCTGAGGACTGCTACTTGGTACCAGAGAGAGAGCTTCATTACTCTAATTTCCAAATGTCAGAAGGGGTTGCTCTGGGGCTCAAAGCAGTGACCGCCTGAGCTTTTTCCGGTCACGTCAACCTTCAGGGGAGAAGGTACACTGAGGTTTCTAAAACACCTAATCCCCACACAGCTTGGAGGGCCTCTTGGTCCAGGCAAGGATGTCATTTTCCTCGCCTCTTACCTTTTCCCAAGCATCATCATCATCATTGATCGTATTTATTGAGTGCTTACTATGTGCAGAGCACTGTACTAAGCGCTTGGGAAGTACAAATTGGCAACATCTAGAGACAGTCCCTACCCAACAGTGGGCTCACAGTCTAAAAGGGGGAGACAGAGAACAAAACCAAACATACTAACAAAATAAAATAAATAGAATAGATATGTACAAGTAAAATAAATAGAGCAATAAATATGTACAAACATATATACATATATACAGGTGTTGTGGGGAAGGGAAGGAGGTAAGATGGGGGGGAAGGAGAGGGGGACAAGGGGGAGAGGAAGGAAGGGGCTCAGTCTGGGAAGGCCTCCTGGAGGAGGTGAGCTCTCAGCAGGGCCTTGGGCAGGAAGTCACCCCAGCGGGTTGGCGAGAAGAGAGGGATCGTCCATAATCCTGCCTCCACCGCTTATCTGCTGGGTGACTTTGGGCAAGTCACTGTCACTTCTGTGTGTCTCACTTACCTCACCTGTGAAATGGGGATTCAATCAATCAGTCGTATTTATTGAGCACTTACTGTGTGCAGAGCACTGGACTAAGTGCTTGGGAAGTACAAGTTGGCAACATATAGAGACAGTCCCTACCCAACAGTGGGCTCACAGTCTAAAAGATAATAATGGCATTTATTAAGCACTTACTATGTGCAAAGCACTGTTCTAAGCGCTGGGGAGGTTACAAGGTGATCAGGTTGTCCCATGGGGGGGCTCACAATTTTAATCCCCATTTTCCAGATGAGGTAACTGAGGCCCAGAGAAGTGAAGTGACTTGCCCAAAGTCACACAGCTGACAGTTGGCAGAGCTGGGATTTGAACCCATGACCTCTGACTCCAAAGCCCAGGCTCTTTCCACTGAGCCACAGCAGCTTCTCCATTCAGTCGTATTTATTGAGCGCTTACTGTGTGCAGAGCACTGTACTAAGCGCTGGGGAAGTACAAGTTGGGATTGAGACTGTGAGCCCCACATGGGACAGGGACCGCGTCCAACTCGATTTGCTTGTATCTGTAGAGAAGCAGCGTGGCTCATGGGCTTGGGAGTCACAGGTCATGGGTTCAAATCCCGGCTCTGCCACTTGTCAGCTGTGTGACTTGGGGCAAGTCCCTTCACTTCTCTGTGCCTCAGTTACCTCATCTGTAAAATGGGGATGAAGACTGTGAGCCCCACGTGGGACAACCTGATCACCTTGTATCCTTCCCAGTGCTTAGAACAGTGTTTTACACATAGTAAGTGCTTACCTCCTTCCCCTCCCCACAGCACCTGTATATATGTATATATGTGTGTCTCCCCTTTCTAGACTGTGAGCCCACTGTTGGGCAGGGACCGTCTCTATATGTTGCCAACTTGTACTTCCCAAGCACTTAGTACAGTGTTCTGCACATAGTAAGCGCTCAATAAATACAATTGAGTGAATGAATGAATCAATCGTATTTATTAAGCGCTTACTGTGTGCAGAGCACTGTACTAAGCGCTTGGGAAGTACAAGTTGGCAACATATAGAGACAGTCCCTACCCAACAGCGGGCTCACAGTCTTCTAAATGAAGATCGACATCAGCCACCCTGAAATTAGGACCACAATTTGAAGTTGTACAATTAGGACATCTAACGTGCAGTCATTTGAGAATTTGGTGGAGGCTCCAGGGACTGTAATCGAACCATATCCCCAAACAAGATCATAATAATTAAAACTGGGATTTTGTGTACTTCTGTCTCTAGACAAAAAAAACAAGATCTTTACGGAACCCTCACAAATGTGAATCTAAAAAGAAATTAAAAAATGTTGCTACTGCTTCAGGATCATTCTTTCAGGTTACCAAAGCGTAATTTGGCAACAATTCTTTCAGTGAATTGAGCAGAAGATTAATTCATTTTAATTAGTGGGTTAGAAGAGCAAGCTGGGAGTCAGGGAACCTGCGTTCTAAACCCGTCTCTACCACTTGCCTTCCGTGTGACTTGGGCCAAGACACTGAATTTCTCTGTCTTGGTTTTCTAATCTGTACAACAGTGATTAAATATCTGTTTGTACATATTTATTACTCTATTTATTTATTTATTTTACTTGTACATGTCTATTCTATTTATTTTCTTAGTATGTTTGGTTTTGTTCCCTGTCTCCCCCTTTTAGACTGTGAGCCCACTGTTGGGTAGGGACCGTCTCTATATGTTACCAACTTGTACTTCCCAAGCGCTTAGTACAGTGCTCTGCACACAGTAAGCGCTCAATAAATATGATTGATGATGATGATGATGATGATGATCTGTTCTCCCTCTCTTTCAGACTGCAAGCCCCATCTGAGACTGTGAGCCCGCTGTTGGGTAGGGACTGTCCCTATGTGTTGCCAACTTGTACTTCCCAAGCGCTTAGTACAGTGCTCTGCACACAGTAAGCGCTCAATAAATACGATTGATTGATTGATTGACTATGTCTGACTTGATTGTCTTATACACCCCAGTGCTCAAGACAGCTCTTGGAACATAGAAAATGCTTAACAAATCATTATTATTCATTCATTTAATAGTATTTATTGAGCGCTTACTGTGTGCAGAGCACTGTACTAAGTGCTTGGGAAGTACAAGCCGACAACATATAGAGACAATCCCTACCCAACAACGGGCTCACAGTCTAGAAATTAGTTATTATTATTACTAGTTATGGTATTACTAAGATTGGAAAGCAGCATGATAGGGCACAGACCTGCAAGTCAGAAAGACCTGAGTTCTTATCCTGGTTCTGCCACTTGTCTGCTGTGTGACCTTGGGCAACTCATTTCACCTCTCTGAGCCTCAGTTACCTCATCTGTAAAATGGGGATGAAGACTGTGAGCCCTGTGTGGGACAGGGACTGTGTCCAACCTGACTAGCTTGTATCTACCCCAGCACTTAGAACATGGTGAGTGCTTAACAAATGCCATTACTATTAATGTTATTAATTATTATTATTATGCTAATAATAATAAGATTGCCTGAAAGAGTTCATGCAACTCCCAGGCATCCTCATCCTCCTGCTAGGACATAGCAATTCCAGGGGAAGAAACACCTTGTTTTCTGTTCTCAATTATGTCCCTAGAATTAGAATTATTCTCTTTTAGAAAAGCAGGAAAAAAATTAAGCCCCTCTTGACCCTCAAACTCCCTCTAGATTGAAGCTCTTTATGGGCAGAGAACATTCATTCAATCGTATTTATTGAGCACTTACTGTGTGCAGAGCACTGTACTAAGCACTTGGGAAGTACAAGTTGGCAACATAGAGAGACGGTCCCTACCCAACAGCGGGCTCACAGTCTAGAAGGGGGAGACAGAGAACAAAACAAATTAACAAAATAAAATAGACTAAATATCTATCAATTCTGTTATATCATTCTCTCCCTAGCACTTCATAGAGCGTAGACTGTAAGCTTGTTGTGGGCAGGAAAAGTGTCTGTAATATTATACTCTCCCAGTTGCCTAGTACAGTGTTCTCCGTACAGTAAAATAATCAATAAAGACCATTGATTGAGCTTTATGGCATCATCTAGAAATGTAAAACTGTAATTTGTTCAAATGAAAATTAATCAATTTTATTAATACTTAAATGCATAAACAGTATTCCAAGCATTCTGCTAAAGATCCTTTTTCTGGGTTTTTTCTCCCTTTCCTTCTCCTTTGTAATGTCCCATTATAAACAGAAGGGAGCTGCCATCTGCTGGTAATCAATATAATAGGCATTAAGAAAACATTATTTGGGGAGGGAGAATGTAATAATAATAATAATAATGGCATTTATTAAGCGCTTACTATGTGCCAAGCACTGTTCTAAGCGCTGGGGGAGGTTACAAGGTGATCAGGTTGTCCCACGTGGGGCTCCCAGTCTTAATCCCCATTTTACAGATGAGGGAACTGAGGCACAGAGAAGTGAAGTGACTTACCCCAACTCACATACCTGACAATTGGTGGAGTCGGGATTTGAACCCATGACCTCTGACTCCAAAGCCCGGGCTCTTTCCACTGAGCCACGCTACTTCCAAAAATATTCATAGCCCTAAGTGCTCTCAGCTAAAACCCTGAGTACACTGCTTATTCCATTTGGATTTACAACTTCTCTGTTTTTATATTCTCTGTTTTCCCTTCAAAGCCCTACTGAGAGCTCACCTCCTCCATGAGGCCTTCCCACACTGAGCCCCCTCCTTCCTCTCCCCCTCCTCCCCCTCCCCATCCCCCTCGCCTTACCTCTTTCCCCTCCCCACAGCACCTGGATATATGAATATATGTTTGTACATATTTATTACTCGATTTATTTATTCATTTTACTTGTACATATTTATTCTATTTATTTTATTTTGTTAGTATGTTTTGTTTTGGTGTCTGTCTCCCCCTTCTAGACTGTGAGCCCACTGTTGGGTAGGGACCGTCTCTATATGTTGCCAACTTGCATTTCCCAAGCGCTTAGTACAGTGCTCTGCACACAGGAAGCGATCAATAAATACGATTGATTGATTGATTGATTAATACAGTGCTCTGAATGAATGAATGAATATGCTGCCAACTTGTACTTCCCAAGCGCTTAGTACGGTGCTCTGCACACAGTAAGCGCTCAATAAATACGATTGAATGAATGAATATATGCCATGAGGCTTGTCTGGCTGTTCTTCCCAGGGCACGTGGTGCTATTTCAGCCCCAGCAGTTGCCGGGCACGGTATATTACCTGGATAAAATTCAGGAAATGGAATATTAGCAAGTCAAAATGATGACCACTGTCATAAAGAAATCCCAACACAGAAAAGTTACACTGTAGTCTTCTCATGGACAAAGTGTTCAACTGTGTAAGACATCTCACCAGTATCCACTAGATTCTGAGTTCACTGAGGGCAGGGATCATCACTCAATCGATGGTATTTATTGAGTGCTTATTGTGTGCAGAGCACTGTATTAAGCGCTTGGGAGAGTACAATATAACCGAGCGGATAGACATATTCCCTTTCCACAACAGAATCATGTCTACCAACTCCATTGTACTCTCCCAAGCACTTGATAAATTCCCTCAACTCCTGTTCATACTCTTTTGTCCTCTCCAGCCTACCTCTTCTCTAAGTATTTATCATATATTTATTTATATTAATATATTATTATTATTTGAATCCCCCTTTTTACCCCTCTCAGAACCTCACCTGGAGAGTTTCCATTACTCTACCAGTCTCTGCTAAGGGAGGGAGAGTTATTGCAGGCTTATTGTGTGCACAGCATTCATTCATTCATTCAATCGTATTTATTGAGCACTTACTGTGTGCAGACCACTGTACTAAGCACTTGGGAGAGTACAATGTAACAAAACGGATAGACATGTTCCCTTTTCACAACAGAATCATGTCTACCAACTCCATTGTACTCTCCCAAGCACTTGATAAATTCCCTCAACTCCTGTTCGTGCTCTTTTGTCCTCTCTGGCCTACCTCTTCTCTAAGTATTAATTTATGATATATTTATTTATATTAATATATTATTATTATCTGAATCCCCCTTTTTACCCCTCTCAGAACCTCACCTGGAGAGTTTCCATTACTCTACCAGTCTCAGCTAAGGGAGGGAGAGTTATTGAGGGCTTATTGTGTGCACAGCATTCATTCATTCATTCAATCGTATTTACTGAGCACTTACTGTGTGCAGACCACTGTACCAAGCGCTTGGGAGAGTACAATATAACAAAGCAGGTAGACATGTTCCCTTTCCACAACAGAATCATGTCTACCAACTCCATTGTACTCTCCCAAGCACTTGATAAATTCCCTCAACTCCTGTTCGTACTCTTTTGTCCTCTCCAGCCTACCTCTTCTCTAAGTATTTATTTATGATATATTTATTTATATTAATATATTATTATTATCTGAATCCCCCTTTTTACCCCTCTCAGAACCTCACCTGGAGAGTTTCCATTACTCTACCGCTCTCTGCTAAGGGACGGAGAGTTATTGAGGGCTTATTGTGAGCACAGCATTCATTCACTCATTCAGTCGTATTTATTGAGCGCTTACTGTGTGCAGATCACTGTACTAAGCGCTCGGGAGAGTACAATATAACAAAGCGGGTAGACATGTTCCCTTTTCACTACAGAATCATGTCTACCAACTCCATTGTACTCTCCCAAGCACTTGATAAATTCCCTCAACTCCTGTTCATGCTCTTTTGTCCTCTCCGGCCTACCTCTTCTCTAAGTATTTATTTATGATATATTTATATTAATATATCATTATTATTATCTGAATCCCCCTTTTTACCCCTATCAGAACCTCACCTGGAGAGTTTCCATTACTCTCCATTAAGTGAAGGGAGGGAGAGTTATTGAGGGCTTATTGTGTGCACAGCATTCATTCATTCATTCAATCGTATTTACTGAGCGCTTACTGTGTGCAGACCACTGTACTAAGCGCTTGGGAGAGTACAATATAACAAAGCGGGTAGACATGTTCCTTTTTCACAACAGAATCATGTCTACCAACTCCATTGTACTCTCCCAAGCACTTGATAAATTGCCTCAACTCCTGTTCATGCTCTTTTGTCCTCTCCAGCCTACCTCTTCTCTAAGTATTTATTTATGATATATTTATTTATATTAATATATTATTATTATTATTATCTGAATCACCCTTTTTACCCCTCTCAGAACCTCACCTGGAGAGTTTCCATTACTCTACCAGTCTCTGCTAAGGGAGGGAGAGTTATTGAGGGCTTATTGATTGATTGATTATTGTGTGCACAGCATTCATTCATTCATTCAATCGTATTTACTGAGCGCTTACTGTGTGCAGAGCACTGTACTAAGCGCCTGGGAAGTCCAAGTTGGCAACATCTAGAGACGGTCCCTACCCAACAGTGGGCTCACAGTCTAGAAGGGAGAGGCAGAGAACAAAACAAAACATATTAACAAAATAAAATAAATAGAATAAATATGTACAAATAAAATAGAGTAATAAATACGTACAAACATATATACAGGAGCTGTGGGGAGGGGAAGGAGGTAAGGTGGGGGATGGGGAGGGGGAGGAGGGGAGAGGAAACAATCAATCAATCAATCGTATTTATTGAGCACTTACTGTGTGCAGAGCACTGTACTAGGTGCTTGGGAAGTACAAGTTGGCAACATATAGAGACAGTCCCTACCCAACAGTGGGCTCACAGTCTAAAAGGGGGAGAGGGGGCTCAATCTGGGAAGGCCTCCTGGAGGAGGTGAGCACTGTACTAAGCGCTTGGGAGAGTACAATATAACAGAGCTGGTAGAAATGTTCCCTTTCCACAACAGAATCATGCCTACCGTACTCTCCCAAGCACTTAAGAAATACTTTCAACTCCTTTTCACACTCTTCTGTCCTCTCCAGCCTACCTCTTTGCTAGATATTTATTTATGATATTTTTATTTATATTAATATATTATTATTACCTGAATCCTCCTTTTACCCCTCTCAGGACCTCACCTGGAGAGTTTCCAGGAACCTACCAGTCTCTGCTAAGGGAGGGAGAGTCAAGCAGAGACTTCCCATTCCATTCCTAGGCTGTGAGCCCACTGTTGGGTAGGGACTGTCTCTATATGTTGCCAACTTGTACTTCCCAAGTGCTTAGTAGAGTGCTCTGCACACAGTAAGCGCTCAATAAATACGATTGATTGATAGTGACAAGCTGCCACAAGTCAAAACTCACCTGGGCTGGGCACCATGGGAGAGAGTTGAGAGTGAAGACTCAAGTTTATTGTGTGACAGGAGGCAATGGTTAATAATGGCATTTATTAAGCGCTTACTATGTGCAAAGCACTGTTCTAAGCGCTGGGGAGGTTACAAGGTGATCAGGTTGTCCCACGGGGGGCTCACAGTCTTCATCCCCATTTTCCAGATGAGGGAACTGAGGGAAAGAGAAGTTAAGTGACTTGCCCAAAGTCATACAGCTGACATGAGGCAGAGCCGGTATTTGAACCCACAACCTCTGGCTCCATTCATTCAATCATATTTATTGAGCACTTACTGTGTGCAGAGCACTGTACTAAGCGCTTGGGAAGTCCAAGTTGGTAACATATAGAGACGGTCCCTACCCAACAGCGGGTTCACAGTCAGGGCTCTTTCCACTGAGCCACGCTGCTTCTCAAAGGTTAAACCACTTCCAGATTTTTACCAGGAAAACTGTATGGATCCACTACCAGAACAATTGCAGGTGGATGTCGGTCATTCTGGGAGAGATGTTCAATCATATTCGATCATATTTACTGAGCGCTTATTGTGTGCAGAGCACTGTACTAAATGCTTGGAAAGTCCAATACAGCAATAAAGAGAGATGTGTCTTTGGAGTCGCTATGGGTCGGAGACGACTTGACAGCATAAAACAAGACAAACCCCCCTTTAAATTGTGTGCTCACTGTAGGCCTGGAACTTTTCTACAAACTGTGTTATGCTGTACTCTTGCAAGCGCTTAGTGCAGTGCTCTGCACACAGTAAGAACTCAATAAATACCTTGGATTGATAAACCAATATGCCCTATTTCCCTTTTGCCTGCCTTGGATCCATTTCTTGCATCCTCCCCAGGTTTTCCCCCCTTTCCCCACCTTTGCCAGACTTCAGTCTTTCTGTCCTTCAAGACGCTCCTAAAATCCCACCATCTCCAATAAGTCTTCCTCAGAAAATGATCACCTCCCTGACTCTTCAGCCCCATCTTGCATTTATGTATATATGTATAATAATAATTGTAGTATTTGTTAAGTGCTTACTATTCTGGACTATGAGCCCATCTTCTAGACTGTGAGCCCACTAATCTAGACTGTGAGCCCACTGTTGGGTAGGAACTGTCTCTATGTTTTGCCAACTTGTACTTCCCAAGCGCTTAGTACAGTGCTCTGCACACAGTAAGCGCTCAATAAATACAATTGAATGATGAATGAATGAATGTGCCAGGCACTGTACTAAGCGCTGGGGTGGATACAAGAAAATCGGGTTGGAAACATAAGTATGTGTGAATGTATGGATTTATGCCTTGCCTCAAGACTTAGGTATAATACATTTTCTATGTTTTTGTTTCCCCCATTCAACTGTGGCTCCTTGCACATCCTTTGTAATAATAATAATGGCATTTATTAAGCACTTATTATGTGCAAAGCACTGTTCTAAGCACTGGAGAAGGTTACAAGGTGATCAAGTTGTCCCACGGGGGGCTCATAATCTTCATCCTCATTTTACAGATGAGGTAACTGAGGCACAGAGAAGTGAAGTGACTTGCCCAAAGTCACACAGCTGAAAAGTGGCAGAGCTGGGATTTGAACCCATGACCCGTGATTCCAAAGCCTGGGCTCTTTCCACTGAACCAAGCTGCTTCTCTGTTGTACTTTCCCAAGAACTTAGTACAGTAATCTCAATTCGGTAAGTGCTCAGTAAATACTGTTACAGATATATCCCTGATACTGAATCTGGAGCTAAACTCCTCACTGGGCCTCGTTCTCGCCTGTCCCACTGTTGACCCCCAGCCCACGTCCTCCCCCTGGCCCGGAATGCCCTCCCTCCACACATCCACCAAGCTTGCTCTCTTCCTCCCTTCAAGCCCTACTGAGAGCTCACCTCCTCCAAGAGGCCTTCCCACACTGAGCCCCCTTTTTCCTTTCCTCCTCCCCATCACCCCACCCTACCTCCTTCCCCTCCCCACATCACCTGTCTATATGTTTGTACAGATTTATTACTCTATTTATTTTACTTGTACATATTTACTATTCTATTGATTTTGTAAATGATGGGCATCTAGCTTTAATTCTATTCGTTCTGACAACTTGACACCTGTCCACATGTTTTGCTTTGTTGTCTGTCTCCCTCTTCTAGACTGTGAGCCCGTTGTTGGGGAGGGACCATCTCTATATGTTGCCAACTTGTACTTCCCAAGCGCTTAGTACAGTGCTCTGCACACAGTAAGCGCTCAATAAATACGATTGTATGAATGAATGAATGACCGCAATATGGAAATAGCATGTATTAACTGCTCACAGAGCCCAGAATCTGTAAGACCGACTGGGACTTTTTTTTTTTTTTTGGTTTGGTTTTGGGGTGGGGGGGGTGTTTTTTTTTTAATGGTATTTGTTAAGCGTTTACTATGTGTCTCTTCCCCTCCTTCCCCTCCCCCCATCCCCTCCTTACCTACTTCCCCTCCCCACAGCACCTGTATATATGTATATATGTTTGTATGTATTTATTACTCTATTTATTTTATTTGTATATATGTTTGTACAGATTTATCACTCTATTTTACTTGTACATATTTACTATTCTATTTATTTTGTAAATGATTGGCTTCTAGCTTTAATTCTATTTGTTCTGATGACTTGACACCTGTCCACATGTTTTGTTTTGTTGTCTGTCTCCCCCTTCTAGACTGTGAGCCCACTGTTGGGTAGGGACCGTCTTTATATGTTGCCAACTTGGACTTCCCAAGTCACAGAGGATTAGAATAGAGTAGAGTAGAGTCTAAAGTGGAGTGGAGTAGGATCCGTTGGATTTGGCAAGAAGGAGATCATTGGTGTCCTTTGAGAGGGTGGTTTCTGTGGAGTGAAGGGGACAGAAGCCAGATTGGAAGGCATCAAGGAGAGAATTGGTGGAGAGTAACTTGAGACAGCGGGGGTAGACAGCACGCTCAAGGTGTTTGGAGAGGAATGGTAGGAGGAGATGGGGTGATAACTGGAGGGAGCCATGCGGGCAAGGGAGGGGTTTTTTTAGAATAGGGGAGAAATGGGCATATTTGAAAGCCGAAGGGGTGGCTGGCAGGCCAATGTTTTTGATTTTTAATTGTATTTGTCAAGCACTTGCTATGTGCCTGGCACAGTTACATCTACTGGGGTAGATATAAGATATCAGGTTGGACACGGTCTCCGTCCCAAGTAGGGCTTTGCCGTTGAGGAAACTGAGGCCCAGAGAAGTTAAATGACTTGTAAAAGGTCACACAGCAGACAAGTGGCATAGCCAGGATTAGAATCAGTTGTCATTAAAGAGGTTCAATTGGTGGAACTCACTCCCTCACCCCAATCCTGTCTTCCCTGAAGCAACATGGCTCGGTGGAAAGAGCCCGGGCTTGGGAGTCAGAGGTCATGGGTTCGAATTCCGGCTCCGCCATTTGTCAGCTGTGTGACCTTGGGCAAGCCACTTAACTTCTCTGTGCCTCAGTTACCTCATCTGTATAATGGGGATGAAGACTGTGAGCCCCACGTGGGACAACCTGATCACCTTGTATTCCCCCCCAACACTTAGAACAGTGCTTTGCGCATAGTAACTGCTTAACAAATACCATCATTATTATTATTATTCTCTTGCTCTAACCTACCTTCTCCTCTGATATGGGGTGCCTGATTCAAGTAATATGACTGAATGAATGATTTCGGTAAAGGAGAACACTTTGGCTCTGACCATCTTTGCTTACCTTGTGTCAGTCAAACCCAAAACAGTGTGGTGTCTTCTCTCAATAGTCTTTTCAGGAGAAATAGAATAAATTAATATTTTGGGGGCATCCTTATTTTAGAGTGGGGGAGAGCTAATAAGAACCCAGAAGAGTCAGGAGGAGAATGACACATATGCACTTTATGAAGGGACATCTTACCGTCTAAATAGGAGGGAGAACAGGTATTGAATCCCCATTTTGCAGGTGAAGGAACTGAGGCCCAGAGAAGTTAAATGACTGGCCCAAGTTCACACAGCAGGCAAGTGGCAGAGCTGGGATTAAAACTCAGGCGCACTGATTCCTACTAGGCCCGTGCTTTTTCTACCAGGATTGAGTTTGCTTGATTTCCAGCTTTGCACAGCATGCATTTCTTAGGTCTACTTTTTCAAATGAAATGCTTCTCCGTGGGGTTACGTTGGTGAGCTCAGAACGGTAAGTAGTCTGTGAGCTAAGTAGACTGTACTCCAGTCTGTAAATTCATTATGGGCAGGGAACGCCTCCGCAAATTCTGCTCTATTGTACTCTCCCAAGCTCTTAGTACAGTGCTCAATAAATGTCAGTGATTGATTAAAGAGTCAGAAGAATAATTTCTTAGTAATTCTTTGATTGCAAATTCTCCGAGTAGGTCAATAACTCCTCTATATTCTCCTCCAATAGAATATATCTAATATATCTAATATCTATATCTATCAATATATCTAATATATCTCCTCAGAGCAAATTCTGCTCTATTGTACTCTCCCAAGCTCTTAGTACAGTGCTCAATAAATGTCAGTGATTGATTAAAGAGTCAGAAGAATAATTTCTTAGTAATCCTTTGATTGCAAATTCTCCAAGTAGGTCAATATCTCCTCTATATTCTCCTCTAATAGAATATATCTAATATATCTAATATCTATATCTATATCTATCTATATATCTAATATATCTCCTCAGAGCAAATTCTGCTCTATTGTACTCTCCCAAGCTCTTAGTACAGTGCTCAATAAATGTCAGTGATTGATTAAAGAGTCAGAAGAATAATTTCTTAGTAATCCTTTGATTGCAAATTCTCCGAGTAGGTCAATATCTCCTCTATATTCTCCTCTAATAGAATATATCTAATATCTATATCTATATCTATCTATATATCTAATATATCTCCTCAGAGCAAATTCTGCTCTATTGTACTCTCCCAAGCTCTTAGTACAGTGCTCAATAAATGTCAGTGATTGATTAAAGAGTCAGAAGAATAATTTCTTAGTAATCCTTTGATTGCAAATTCTCCGAGTAGGTCAATATCTCCTCTATATTCTCCTCTAATAGAATATATCTAATATATCTAATATCTATATCTATATCTATCTATATATCTAATATATCTCCTCAGAGCAAATTCTGCTCTATTGTACTCTCCCAAGCTCTTAGTACAGTGCTCAATAAATGTCAGTGATTGATTAAAGAGTCAGAAGAATAATTTCTTAGTAATTCTTTGATTGCAAATTCTCCAAGTAGGTCCATATCTCCTTGGTAAGAATCTCACTCACTCACCAGTTTCAAACACGTGCAGGACGTCTCTGTGTAAGCACAAAGGAGACCACTGGAAACCAGAGAAATAAAGCTAACATTTCAGCAACCTTCTCTGGCAGATGGCCATCTGTTACCCTGGAGCTGTGTCTGCATCTCCTCAAAGCAAAGCTCCCTGTTGGATTAGAAGTGGAAATGAACCGCACGGTACAGGAGCAAAGCAACTGATGATATTTGGGGGATAATTCCCAGCTGGCAAATTAGGGGTTTGGTTTTTTTTTTTTTTTAAAGATCACTAATGGCTCAGACCTAATCATTTAAGCCCAAGCAAGTGGAATCCCAGGCCTGTTGAAGAAACAAGCCCACAGGGCTAACTTTTGGCCCAAATCTTTGTAACTCTGGACTGTGTCTCCGGCTGAGGGTTTAGGGCAGCAAGAAGACAAAGACTTGTGTCAGACAGGTAAAACCGGTTGTTTGACCTGAGGGGGTGCATCCTTGCCTATTAACAGGGATACACAGGGGCCTCCTTATCCTTTCTTCTCCCCTTTAATTAGGAAAACGACTAAGAAGCAGCCAGAGGTAGGTATCAAGCTGTGTCACCTCTGCTCAGCATTAAACAGCCTTCCCTTTCCAGACCAGATAGACAAAATGGGAGGTGGGAGGGTACAGTATACTCCACTCGGGACTCATGGCCAAGTTTCCAGTCAGTCACTCGTATTTATCGAACGTTTACTGTGTGCAGAGCACTGTAGTAAGAGCTTGGGAGAGTCTAATCTCGGCTCTGCCACTTGCCTGCTGTGTGACCTTGGGCAAGTCACTTAACATCCCTGCGCCTCAGTTACCTCATCTGTAAAATGGGGACTGAGACTGTGAGCCCCACATGGGACAGGGACTGTGTCCAACCTGATTTGCTTGTATCCACCCCAGTGCTTAGCACACAGTAAGTACTTAACAAATTCCATATTTTTTTAGTGTTATTTGTAAGACAGAGAAGCAGCGTGGCCCAGTGGAAAGAGCACGGGCTTTGGAGTCAGAGGTCATGGGTTTGAATCCCGGCTCCGCCACATGTCTGCTGTGTGACCTTGGGCGAGTCACTTCACTTCTCTGAGCCTCAGTGACCTCATCTGTAAAGTGAGGATTAAGACTGTGAGCCCCACGTGGGACAACTTGATCCCATTGTATCCCCCCATCGCTTAGAACAGTGCTTTGCACATAGTAAGCGCTTAACAAATGCCATCATCATCATTATTATTATTATTATTATTAAGGGCTTACTAAGTGCGAAACAGTGTTCTAAGCACTCGGGGGGATGCAAGGTGATCAGGTTGTCCCACATGGGGCTCACAGTCTTCATCCCCATTTTACAGATAATAATAATAATAATAATGTTGGCATTTGTTAAGCGCTTACTATGTGCAAAGCACTGTTCTAAGCGCTGGGGGGGGATACAAAGTGATCAGGTTGTCCCATGTGGGGTTCACAGTCTTCATCCCCATTTTACAGATGAGGTAACGGAGGCGCAGAGAAGTTAAGTGACTTGCCTAAGGTCACACAGCTGACAAGTGGTGGAGCTGCGATTCGAACCCATGACCTCTGACTCCGAAGCCCGCACTCTTTCCACTGAGCCACGCTGCTTTCCCTTATTATTATCACAATTTGACAGTGTAACAGACACACTCCCTGCCCACAACGAGCTTACAGTTTAGAGGGGGAGACGGATATTAATATAAATAAATACACGTACAGATCTGTACTACATAAGTGGATCCCCTCTCATGGTCACATCTGGAGAGCTTCCAGTACTCTACCAGTGTCAACTATGAGAGGGAGAGTCAAGCAGAAGCCAACCCATTGGGCAGTAGCGACTGAGTGGCAGTAAGCTCTTAACAGATACCATCATTAAATTATTATTATTATTTCTGAGAATACCAGTACAGATCTGTACTACACAAGTGGATCCTCTCTCATGGTCACATCTGGAGAGCTTCCAGTACTCTACCATTGTCAACTACGAGAGGGAGAGTCAAGCAGAAGCCAACCCATTGGGCAGTAGCGAGCGAGTGGCAGTAAGCGCTTAACAGATCCCATCATTAAATTATTATTATTATTATTTCTGAGAGAGATGTGACCCTGGAGTCGCTATGGGTCAGAGACGACTCGACAGCATAAGACAAACACTTGGTACAACATGCTACAAACAGTAAGTGCTCAATAAACTGATCGATTGAACAGTTTAGACCAGCCTGAGCTAAAGTTTGGGTTACGGGATTATTGCAGAGAAGGTGAGATTGTAGTAGGGCGAATAAGGAGGAAAAATATACTAATAATCAGGCCCAAATGTCTTCAGAATCTTTCCTGGGAAACGTTGGCCTGAAAACGTAAGCAGCAGGGGAGTGGGGAAGGGTTCGAACAGCGAGAAGTAGCGTGGTTCAGTGGTTCAGTAGCGTGGTTATTACTGCATTTATTATTACTCTATTTATTTTGCTTGTACATATCTATTATATTTATTTTATTTTGTTAGTATGTTTGGTTTTGTTCTCTGTCTCCCCCTTTTAGACTGTGAGCCCACTGTTGGGTAGGGACTGTCTCTATATGTTGCCAACTTGGACTTCCCAAGCACTTAGTCCAGTGCTCTGCACACAGTAAGCGCTCAATAAATATGATTGATGATGATGAAAGAACACGGGCTTTGGAGTCGGAGGTCGTGGATTCAAATCCCGACTCCACCAATTATCAGCTGTGTGACTTTGGGCAAGTCACTTCACTTCTCTGTGCCTCAGATACCTCATCTGTAAAATGGGGATTAAGACTGTGAGCCCCCGGTGGGACAACCTGATCACCTTGTAAATTCCCCAGCGCTTAGAACGGTGCTTTGCATATAGTAAGTGCTTAATAAATGCCATTATTATTATTATCCTCAATTTTCTGCTTGTCACTCTCCTTAGTGGCTCTGAGAGGCTGTGTCGGTTGCGTCAAGCACCAGACATGCAAAGCGCGCAAGTTGGGATCTGCTCAAAGAGAGGCACAGCCCTGGACAGCTCAGAATCAATCAATCGTATTTATTTATTGAGCGCTTACTGTGTGCAGAACACTGTACTAAGCGCTCTGGAAGTACAAGTTGGCAACATATAGAGATGGTCCCTACCCAACAGTGGGCTCACAGTCTAGAATGGCTCCCAGGGACCCTGGGCTTCTGATATACCATTATGAGCCATTCTAGGGCTTCTGGAAGATGTAATGACAGTTACAGAATGAAATATAGTAATAATAATTGGGGTATTTGTTAAGCACTTACAATATATACGTATATATATATATATATATATATATATATATATATATATATATATATATACAAGTGGCAGAGCTGAGATAGATAGATATATATATATATATATATATATATATATATATCTATCTATCTCAGCTCTGCCACTTGTCTTCTGCGTGTTGGACACAGTCCCTGTCCCACAGGGCTCACAGTCTTAATCCCCATTTTACAGTTGAGGAAACTGAGGCACAGAGAAGTTAAGTGTCTTGCCCAAGGTCACATAGCAAGCAGTTGGCAGAGCCGGGATTAGAGCCCAGGTCCTCTCACTCCCAGGCCCTTACTCTTTCCAGTAAGCCACACTGCGTTCCCTGAGCACCCTGAGAAAAAACCATCCCCCTCTCCCTCCTAATTCCTTCAGCAGGTCATTTTATTTGGTACCTTTAGACTGTGAGCCCACTGTTGGGTAGGGACTGTCTCTAGATGTTGCCAATTTGTACTTCCCAAGCGCTTAGTACAGTGCTCTGCACAAAGTAAGCGCTCAATAAATACGATTGATTGATTGAAAATTGTAAATGTTTTTCCACAGGAGAATAATGTGAAGGAAATTCCAGTTGCAGCTCCCAGCTTTAGATCCTGTAGACTGTGAGCTCGCTGTGGGTAAGAATTCATTCATTCATTCAATCGTATTTATTGAGCATTTCCTGTGTGCAGAGCACTGTACTAAGTGCTTGGGAAGTACAATTTGGCAACATATAGAGACGGTCCCTACCCAACAGTGGGCTCACAGTCTTCGCTTACTAAGAATGTGTCATTTGTTGTTATGTTGTACTCTCCCGAGGGCTCAATACAGTACTTTGCACACAGTAACCACTTAATAAATACAACTGAATTGAATCAAAGTGAATTCAAGTGAAAAGAAAATGTGCTCACTCTGTCTCTGCCTCTAGACTGTAAAGCTCCTTGTGGGCAGGGATAATGTCTACCAACTCAGTTTAATCGTACTCTCCCGTGAGCTTAGTACAGCACTCTGCACACAGTAAGTGTTCAATCATTGCCTCTGATTAATTGATTTTATTGTTTCTTATAAAAGTAGAATGAAGAGCTATAAAAATAACTCTAAAAATGATCTCAACTGGGAAGATAAAATCACATTTATTTATTACTGCCTCCAGCCCCAACTCCTTTCCGATCTCGGCCATATTTTTTCTTTTCTCTCTCTCTTTCTCTCTCTGACTTAATAGTTTAATTTTTTAAAAAAATTGCTTCCCTCTGTGGAACCTCCACATCCCCAGCTGAATTTCAGACTTGCGGCTTTCTCATGGAAATAAATTATACCTTTACAATTTAATTAGCTGTGAAACATATCACATCAAACACATGGACGCCTAAACATAGAAACATTTGCAATTGTAGAATGTCTACAGTGCGCACTTAAGCCAGCTACTTTGGATCTCTGGTTTTGGGAGCCCCATGTGGGACAGGGATTACATCTGACCTGATTATCTTATATCTACCCCAATGTTAGGCACACAGTAAGCACTAAACAAATAAAACCTGGGTTCTAATCCCCCCGCCTTACCTCCTTCCCCTCCTCACAGCACCTGTATATATGTATATGTGTTTGTACGTATCTATTACTCTATTTGTACATATTTATTCTATTTATTTTATTTTGTTAATATGCTTTGTTTTGTTCTCTGTCTCCCCTTCTAGACTGTGATCCCACTGTTGGGTAGGGACCGTCTCTATATGTTGCCAACTTGTACTTCCCAAGCGCTTAGTACAGTGCTCTGCACCCAGTAAGCGCTCAATAAATACGATTGATGATGATGATGATGAATAAATACGATTGAATGAATGAATGAATAATTCCTGCTCTGCAACTTGGCTGCTCTGTAACCTTGGACAAGGCACTTAACTTCTCTGTGCCTCAGTTACCTCATCTGTAAAATGGGGATTTGTTGTAAAAATAATTATATATTGTGGTATTTGTTAATCACTTACTATGTGCCAGGCATTGTTCTAAGCACTGAGATAGATACAAGATAATTAGGTTGGACATAGTTCCTGTCCCACATAGGGCTCACAGTCTTAATCCCCATTTTACAGATTAAGGAACTGAGGGACAGAGAATAATAATAATGATGATAATGATGGCATTTATTAAGCACTTACTATGTGCTGAAGTGACAGGTGGCAGAGCCGGGATTAGAACCCAAGTCTTTCTGACTCTCAGGACCCTTCACCATCCACTAGCCCACACTGACTGTGAATCCCATGTGGGAAAGGGATTGTGTCCCATCAAATTGGCTCGTGTTTATTCATTGTCACAGCTGAACGCTTACCATGTGCAGAGCACTGTATTCATTCATTCAATCGTATTTATTCAGCACTTACTGCATTCAAAGCACTGTACTAAGCACTGTACTAAATACTAGGGACGATTCCAGTTAATCAGGATAGACTCAATCCCTACCCAACAACGGGCTCACAGTCTAGAAATTTTAGCAAGCAAAGAGACGGTGCATCATAGCAATCGTCATCATCAATATCATGGTATTTGCGAAGAGCTTATTATGTGCCAAACACTGTACTAAATACTAGGATCGATTCCAGTTAATCAGGATAGATTAAATCCCTACCCAACAACGGGCTCACAGTCTAGAAATATTAGCAAGTAAAGAGACAGTGCATCATAACTATCATCATCATCAATATCATGGTATTTGTGAAGAGCTTATTATGTGCCAAGCACTGTACTAAATACTAGGATCGATTCCAATTAATCAGGATAGATTCAATCCCTACCCAACAACGGGCTCACAGTCAAGAAATATTAGCAAGCAAAGAGACAGTGCATCATAGCTATCGTCATCATCAATATCATGGTATTTGCGAAGTGCTTATCATGTGCCAAGCACTGTACTAAATACTAGAATCGATTCCAGTTAATCAGGATAGATTCAATCCCTGTCCCAAATGGAGCTCACATTCTAAGGTGGGGGCGTGGAGAGAGAGAGGGTCAGGTATTGTACACCTATTTTACAGATGAAGAAACTGAGACACATGAAAGTTAAGTGACTTGCCCAAGGTCATACAACAGACAAGTTAGGGGGGAGGGGGAAGCAGACCAGCCTAGTGGAAAGAGGCCTGGGACTCAAAGGATCTGGGTTCTAATCCCAGCTGTGGGACCTTGGGCCACTCAGCTTCTCTGTGCCTCAGTTTCCTCACCTTTAAAATGGGGATTATAACCCGTTCTCCCTCCTGGTAGAGAAGCAGCGTGGCTCAGTGGAAAGAGCCCGGGCTTTGGAATCAGAGGTCATGGGTTCAAATCCCGGCTTCACCACTCATCAGCTGTGTGACTTTGGGCAAGTCAGTGAACTTCTCTGGGCCTCAGTTACCTCATCTGTAAAATGGGGATTAAGACTGTGAGCCCCACATGGGGCAACCTGATCACCTTGTAAATTCCCCAGCACTTAGAACAGTGCTCTGCACATAGTAAGTGCTTAATAAATGCCATTATTATTATTATTATTATTATTATTATGACTTAGACTGTGAGGCCCATGTGGGACAGGGACTGTGTCTGATCTGATTAACCTGTCCCTACCCCAGCACTTAGAACAGTGTTTGACGCGTAGTAAGCACTTAGAAAATATCATAAAACAGTGGTGGAGTCGGGATTAGAATCCAGGTCCTTTGACTTCAGGCCCATGCTCTTTCCACCGGGTGACATTTCTTCCCTGCTTCCAGGGCCTGGTGACCGGATGAGCCAATTTGACCAGGAATGCTCCTTTTATTTGAATGTCTGAGAAATTCCTGGCACAAATAAAATGTCCCCGTTTTTTGGAAGAAGACAGGGAAAGGCAGCAGTGCCTTAGATCACTCTTCATCATCAATCGTATTTATTGAGCACTTACTGTGTGCAGAGCACTGTACTAAGCGCTTGGGAAGTACAAGTTGGCAACATATAGAGACAGTCCCTACCCAACAGTGGGCTCACACTTGGTTAGGTCCTTCCTCTCCCCCGCCCTACCTCCTTCCCCTCCCCACAGCACCTGTATATATATATTTGTACAGATTTATTGCTCTATTTATTTTACTTGTACATATTTACTATTCTATTTATTTTCTTTTGTTAATATGTTTTGTTATGTTGTCTGTCTCCCCCTTCTAGACTGTGAGCCCGCTGTTGGGTAGGGACTGTCTCTATATGTTGCCGACTTGGACTTCCCAAGCACTTAGTACAGTGCTCTGCACACAGTAAGCGCTCAATAAATACGATTGAATGAATGAATGAATGAGTGAAAGGTCAAGTCTCAGAGCTGGGTGGAGAGGACACGCTTCATTCACCCCCGTAATAATGGTGATGATATTCATTAAGCACTTATATTTTGTGCTGAGCTCTGTACTAATCGCTACAGTAAATACAAGATAATCAGGTCGGACACAGTCCCTGTCCCTCATGGGGCTCATAGACTAAAGGGGGGGATAAAATTGGGATTTTAACCCTATTTTATAAATGAGGGAACTGAGGCCCAGAGAAATCAAATTACTTTCCCAAGCCCATAAAGGGTCATTCTTCTCCACTTGTAGAATTCAGCTTCTCTTTAGTTCACTTTATTCATTCATTCAATCGTATTTATTGAGCTTAGTACAGTGCTCTGCACACAGTAAGCGCTCAATAAATACGATTGATTGATTGAGTGCTTACAGTGTGCAGAGCACTGTACTAAGCACTTGGGAAGTACAAGTCGGCAACATATAGAGACGGTCCCTACCCAACAACGGGCTCACAGTCTAGAAGGGGGAGACGAACAACAAAACAAAGCAGGTGGACAGGTGTGAAGTTGTCAGAACAAATAGAATTAAATCTAAATGCACATCATTCATTCATTCAGTCATTCAATCGTATGACAAATTTTATGACAAAAAGAATAGTAAATATGTACAAGTAAAATAGAGTAATAAATCTGTACAAACATATATACAGGTGCTGCAGGGAGGGGAAGGAGGGAGGGGAGATGGGGAGGAAGAGAGGAAAAAGGGAGCTCAGTGTGGGAAGGCCTCCTGGAGGAGGTGAGCTCTCAGTAGGGCTTTGAAGGGAGGAAGAGAGCTAGTTTGGCGGATGTGCGGAGGGAGGGCATTCCAGGCCAGGGAAAGGACGTGGTCCAGGGGTCGACGGCGGGACGGGCGAGAACGAGGCCCAGTGAGGAGGTGAGCGGCGGCAGAGGAGCGGAGGGTGCGGGCTGGGCTGGAGAAGGAGAGAACATCTGGTTACACATGAACCAGACGACTCTACCTACATTAAAAACATATTGTACAATAAAGTTAAAATGCAACCAGTTCCACTGTAATGTCGGGTTGCATTCTTGCCAAACCACTCATTAAGGGAAACTTGTTTTGATATATTCACCCACTCTGCCGCTACAAGCAAGCGAGCCAGCTGTGTCTTTTAACACCACTGAGGGTTGTAGCCCAACGAGTTTCATGTTGCAGGTCATGTTGCAGGTCTCCTCTCCCCCTCCGCCCCCTCTCCATCCCCCCCGCCTTACCTCCTTCCCTTCCCTACAGCACCTGTATATATGTATATATGTTTGTACATATTTATTACTCTATTTATTTATGTATTCATTTTACTTGTACATATCTATTCTATTCATTTTATTTTGTTAATATGTTTTGGTCTCTGTCTCCCCCTTCTAGACTGTGAGCCCACTGTTGGGTAGGGACCGTCTCTATATGTTGCCAACTTGGACTTCCCAAGCGCTTAGTACAGTGCTCTGCACACAGTAAGCGCTCAATAAATACAATTGATTGATGTTCCCTATCAACGAACTGTGTGAGTCTGCTTTGTGACCTTGGGCAAGTCACTTTCATTAATTAATTAATTCATTCATTCATTCAATCATATTTATTGAGCACTTACTGTGTGCAGAGCACTGTACTAAGCGCTTGGGAAGTACAAGTTGGCAACATATGGAGGCGGTCCCTACCCAACAGGGGGCTCACAGTCTAGAAGGGGGAGACAGACAAAAAAACAAAACATATTAACAAAATAAAATAAATAGAATAGTAAATATGGACAAGTAAAATAGAGTAATAAATCTGTACAAACATATATACAGGTGCTGCAGGGAGGGGAAGGAGGTAGGGCGGGGGGATGGGGAGGGGGAGAGGATAAGGGGGCTCAGTGTGGGAAGGCCTCCTGGAGGAGGTGAGCTTTCAGTAGGGCTTTGAAGGGAGGAAGAGAGCAAGCTTGGCGGATGTGCGGAGGGAGGGCATTCCGGGCCAGGGGGAGGATGTGGGCTGGGGGTCGACAGCCGGACAGGTGAGAACGAGGCACAAATTAAGAGAAGCAGCGTGACTCAGTGGAAAGAACCCAGGCTTTGGAGTCAGAGGTCATGGGTTCAAATCCTGGCTCCACCACTTTTCAGCTGTGTGAGTTTGGGCAAGCCACTTAACTTCTCTGGGCCTCAGTTCCCTCATCTGTAAAATGGGGATGAAGACTGTGAGCCCCCCATGGGACAACCTCATCACCTTGTGACCTCCCCAGGGCTTAGAACAGTGCTTTGCACATAGTAAGCACTTAATAAATGCTATCATTATTATTATTATTATTATTATTATTATTATTCTCTGCACCTCAGTTACCGCTTCTGTAAAATTCATTCATTCATTCAATTGTATTGAGCGCTTACTGTGTGCAGAGCACTGTACTAAGCACTTGGGAAGTACAAGTCGGCAACATATAGAGACTGTCCCTACCCAACAACAGGCTCACAGTCTACAAGGGGGAGACAGACAACAAACAGTTTCCTCATAATAATAATAATTATAATGGTATTTGTTAAGCACTTACTATGTGCCAAGCACTGTTCTAAGCGCTGAGGTAGATGCAGGGTAATCAGATTGTCCCACGTGGGGCTCACAGGATTCATCCCCATTTTACTGATGAGGTAAATGAGGCAGAGAGAAGTGAAGTGACTTGTCCAAGGTCACACAGCAGACAAGTGGCAGAGGTGGGATTAGAACCCATGTTCTCTGACTCCCAAACCCGTGCTCTTTCCACTAAACCACATTGCGATAAGGTGCTTGTTCTTCTTCCTCCTCAGAATGTATGCCCATGTTGGGCAGGGACTGATCCTGTCTGCTTATTCATTCATTCAATCGTATTTATTGAGCGCTTACTGTGTGCAGAGCACTGTACTAAGCGCTTGGGAAGTACAAGTCGGCAACATATAGTGACAGTTCCTACCCAACAGCGGGCTCACAGTCTAGAAGAGGGGTGGGGATCGACACTCTGAGCCCCACGTGGGACAGGGACCGTACCCAACCCGATTTGCTTGTCTCTACCCCAGCGCTTAGTACAGTGCCTGGCACATAGTGCTTTATAAATGCCATTATTATTATTAATAAAACACATGTGCTGCAACAGAGAGTGCAGCATGGGCCTAGTGGAAAGAGCACAGTCCTGGGAATCAGAGGATCTGCTTTTTAATCCTGGCTTCGCCAGTTGCTTGCTGTGTGTCCTTGGGCAAGGAGCTTAACTTCTCTGTGGCTCAGTTACCACATCTGTAAAATGGGGATTAAATCCTCCTCCTTCCAACTTAACCTGTGAACCCCATGTAGGAGAAGGAGTGTGTCTAACCTGATAAATTCCATACCAATAATTTATTTATTTATATTAATGTCTGCCTCGTCCTCTAGACTGTAAGCTTGTTGTGGGAAGGGAACATGTTTACCAACTCTGTTAGATTGTACTTTCCCAAGTGCTTAGTGCAGTGCTCTGTCTATAGTAAGCACTCAATAAATATGATTGATTGATTGATTCATTCATTCAATCAATCATAGTTATTGAGTGCTTACTGTGTGCAAAGCACTGTACTAAGCGCTTGGGAAGTACAAGTTGGCAACATATACAGACGGTCCCTACACAACAGTGGGCTCACAGTCTAGAAGTCTTGATAAACTTGTATCCACCCCAGTGCTTAGAACAGTGTGTAACACACAGTAAGTGCTCAACAAATACCATAAAGAGAAAAACTGAAGGCATTTTGGAGGACAGATAATAATAATAACAATAATAATGTCATTTGTTAAGTGCTTATTATGTGCAAAGCACCCAGCGGGATGCAAGGTGATCAGGTTGTCCCATGTGGGGCTCACAGTCTTAATCCCCATTTTACAGATGAGGTAACGGAGGCACAGAAAAGTGATGTGACTTGCCCAAGGTCACACAGCAGACATGTGGTGGAGCCGGGATTAGAACCCATGACCTCTGACCCCCGAGCCCGTGCTCTTTCCACTGAGCCACACTGTTTCTCTAAACTCTCATGCTCGAAATCTCAAGATCGAATTTCCATCTTAGACTTAAACCTATACAACATCATTTTCCCCCTCCCCTTTTTCTTGAAGTTTGAGATCTAGAGATTTAAGTTTTTGTGGTGCTTCTGGACCAGCAGATGATTACACGGCAAAGAATAAAATTTGAGGGAGCTGATAAAATACGTGGCATTTTTCTTTAAGCCCAGTTCATAAACAACTTCATGGAAACTTCCTTCATAAATCATAGCAACCGTTTGTTTTCTTACTAGGCTTTTGTTGCTGAAAAGGTGCTCAAAATGAACAAGAAAAAGCAGTTCAGATGATAGCCCTTAGAAATAAGACACGTTTATATATGTAAGATTTTCCATATTTTCTCGTAGTAGCTTTTGGCAGGTAGGAAGAATTTAGAGATTTATTCCTGATTCCATGTACCAGATGTCACACTTACTCTTCAGAGATGGTGGCTTTAATTCATTCATTCATTCATTCAATCGTATTTATTGAGCGCTTACTGTGTGCAGAGCACCGTACTAAGCGCTTGGGAAGTACAAGTTGGCACACATAGAGACGGTCCCTACCCAACAACAGGTTCACAGTTTAGAAGGGGGAGACAGGCAACAGAACAAAACATATTAACAAAATAAAATAAATAGAATAAATATGTACAAGTAAAATAAAAAATAGAGTAATAAATATGTACAAACATAGATACATATATACAGGTGCTGTGGGGAGGGGAAGGAGATAAGGTGGGGGCAGGGGGAGAGGAAGAAGGGAGCTCATTCATTCATTCATACAAACGTATTTATTGAGCGCTGCGTGCAAAGCACTGTATTAAGCACTTGGGAAGTACAAAGAACAGTGCTTTGCACATAGTAAGCGCTTAATAAATGCCATTATAAAAAAAAAAAAGTTGGCAACACGTAGAGATGCTCCCTACCCAACAGCGGGCTCACAGTTTAGAAAGGGGAGACAGGCAACAAAACAAAACATATTAACAAAATAAAATAAACAGAATAAATATGTACAAGTAAAATAAAAAATAGAGTAATTCATTTAATCTCCGGCAGGTCCTGATTTAATAGTTACGGGAAAATGAGGGGAGTTCCGTTTGAAGCAGTGTTGCGGTATGCAGTTTGCATACCAAAACCTCAGAGGATTTGACTGTCTACGAGATTCCAGGCTGGGTCTTAATTAGGATGATTATATTCTTTTTTTGTTGAAAACTGGGACATGGGGAAGTCATCATAAGCTTGCGATCCTTCCCCTCCCCTCTCTCTGGCTGTGAGGGCCAGGAGCTTTGGGGCTGGAGGAGGGGGAGGAGAGGAGGAAGAATTGCGGGGCTAAAGTCTCCCAGCATTATAGGATGCTTCGAGCTACAACTCAATCAATCAATCGATCAATCAATCGTATTTATTGAGTGCTTACTGTGTGCAGAGCACTGTACTAAGCGCTTGGGAAGTACAAGTCGGCAACATATAGAGACAGTCCCTACCCAACAGTGGGCTCACAGTCTAAAAGGGGGAGACAGAGAACAAAACCAAACATACTCAAAAAATAAAATAAATAGAATAGATATGTACAAGTAAAATAAATAAAAATAAATAGAGTAATAAATATGTACAAACATATATACATATATACAGGTATATACCCTACTCTACAACTCTAGCAAGGGAACTACTTTGAGTCTGTACCCCTTATACTCCTTCTCTGTCCGGAAACGCCAAATATTTAAAGTGAAAAATATCACCAGAAAGGTTTCTGCAAACTAACCTGACCCATTTTCCTTCAAAGCCCTACTGAGACTGTGAGCTCACTGTTGGGTAGGGACCGTCTCTATATGTTGCCAACTTGTACTTCCCAAGCGCTTAGTACAGTGCTCTGCACACAGTAAGTGCTCAATAAATACGATTGATTGATTGAGAGCTCACCTCCTCCAGGAGGCCTTCCCAGACTGAGCCCCCTCCTTCCTCTCCCGCTCCTCCCCTTCCCTACAGCACCTGTATATATTTGTACGTATTTATTACTCTATTTATTTATTTTATTTTTACATATTTATTCTATTTTATTTTGTTAATATGTTCTGTCTTATCTGTCTCCCCCTTCTAGACTGTGAGCCCGCTGTTGGGTAGGGACCGTCTCTAGATGTTGCCAACTTGTACTTCCCAAGTGCTTAGTACAGTGCTCTGCACACAGTAAGCGCTCAATAAATACAATTGAATGAATTAATTAATTAATTTAACCAAGACGGTTGGATATTTTTTCTAAAATTTCCTGAAAAGGTGTGACATTATTTCTCGATTTATGCTTCAGCGCAGTAGACTGTAATAATAATAATGATGGCATTTATTAAGTGCTTACTATGTGCAAAGCCCTGTTCTAAGTGCTGGGGAGGATACAAGGTGATCAGGCTGTCCCAAAGGGGGGCTCGCAGTCTTAATCCCCATTTGACAGATGAGGGAACTGAGGCCCAGAGAAGTGAAGTGACTTGCCCAAAGTCACCCAGCTGACAGTTGGCAGAGCCGGGATTTGAACCCGTGACTTCTGACTCCAAAGCCCGTCCTCTTTCCACTGAGCCACGCTGCTTCTCCACTGGTCTGCTTTGTGACCTGGGGCAAGCCACGTCACTTCTCTGGGCCTCAGTTCCCTTATCTATCAAATGGGCATAAAGACTGGGCTCTCAGCTCTTTTAGGGGCAGGGAAGCAACATTGCCTAGTGGGTAGAGCACAGCCCTGGGAGTCCAAAGGACCTGGGTTCATTCATTCATTCAATTGTATTTACTAGCGCTTACTGTGTGCAGAGCACTGTACTGAGCGCTTGGGAGAGTACACTAGAACAATAAGCGGGTTCTAATCCAGCCACTTAATAATAATAACAATGATGGTATTTGTTAAGCACTTACTATGTGCCAAGCACTGTTCTAAGTGCTGGGAGGATAGAAGGTGATGAGGTTGTCCCACGTGGGGCTCACAGTCTTCATCCCTATTTTACAGGTGAGGGAAACTGAGGCACAGAGAACAATAATAACGATGGTAGTTGTAAGCTCTTACTATGTGCAAAGCACTGTTCTAAGCACTGGGGGGATACAAGGTGATCAGGTTGTCCCACCTCGGGCTCACAGTCTTCATCCCTATTTTACAGGTGAGGGAAACTGAGGCACAGAGAATAATAATAATGATCAATCAATCAATCAATCGTATTTATTGAGCGCTTACTATGTGCAGAGCACTGTACTAAGCGCTTGGGAAGTACAAATTGGCAACACATAGAGACAGTCCCTACCCAACAGTGGGCTCACAGTCTAAAAGGGGGAGACAGAGAACAGAACCAAACATACCAACAAAATAAAATAAATGGTATTTGTAAGCTCTTACTATGTGCAAAACACTGTTCTAAGCGCTGGGGGGATACAAGGTGATCAGGTTGTCCCACGTGGGGCTCACAGTCTTCATCCCTATTTTACAGGTGAGGGAAACTGAGGCCCAGAGAAGTTAAGTGACTTGCCCAAAGTCTCACAGCTGACAATTGGCGGAGCCGGGATTTGAATCCATGACCTCTGACTCCAAAGCCCGGGCTCTTTCCACTGAGCCACGCTGCTTCTCTTGTCTGCTGGGTGAACTTGGGCAAATCACTTCACTGCTCTGGGCCTCAGTTTCCTCATCTGTAAATTGGGGATGAAGACTGTGAGCCCCATGTGGGACAGGGACTGTGTCCAGCCTGGCTAGTTTGTATCTACCCCAGCGCTTAGAACAGTGCTTGACACATAATGTGACTGTTGTTGTATTGTACTCTCCCAAGACTTAGTACAGTGCTCTGCACACAGTAAGTGCTCAATCAGAATGATTGAATGAATAAACATAGTAAGCACTTAACAAATACCATTATTATTAGGGAACATGGCTGCGAATTCTGCTGTATTTTCCTCTCCAAAGTGCTTACTACAGTGCTCTGCACACAGTATGTGCTCAAAAAATGTGATTGAATGAATGAGCATAGTAAGCACTTAACAAATATCATCATCATTATTATTAGGGAATGTGTCTGCAAGTTCTGCGTATATTGTACTCTCCCAAGCACTTATTACAGTGCTCTGCACACAGTAAGCGCTCAGTAAATACAATTGAATTCAGTCAAATTCACTTGGGAAGCAGTATGGCTCAATGGGAAGAGCACAGGCTTGGGGGTCAGAGGTCAAGGGTTCAAATTCTGGTAGTTGTCAGCTGTGTGACTTTGGGCAAGTCACTTAACTTCTTTGTGCCTCAGTTACCTCCTCTGTAAAATGGGGATGAAGACTGAGCCCCACGTGGGACAACCTGATCATCTTGTATCCTCCCTAGCGCTTAGAACAGTGCTTTGCCCATAGTAAGTGCTTAACAAATGCCATTATTACTATTATTATTATTATCAAATAAATACAGCTGAATTCAATAAATATGAATTGAATTCATATTTATTGAGTGCTTACTGGGCGCAGCGCCCTGTATTAAGTGCTTGGGAAGTACAATTCAGCAACAGAGACAATCCCTGCCCACAATGGGCTCACAGTCTAAAAGGGGGGAGACAGATATCAAAACAAGTGAAAAGACATCAGTAGCATCATTATAAATAAAAAGAATTATAGATATATGCACATCATTAATACAAATAAATAGAATTATAAGTATGTGCATATATACACAAGTGTTGTGGAGTGTGGAGGGGCATGGAGTAAAGGGAACGAGTCGGGGCGATGGGGAGGGGAAGGGGAGCAATGAATGAACATAGTAAATGCTTAACAAATACCATCATTATTATCATTATTATTATTATTATTAGGGAATGTGTCTGCAAATTCTGCTGTATTGTACTCTCCCAAGCACTTAGTACAGCGCTTAGAACAGTGCTCCAGTGCTTAGAACAGTGCTTTTCACATAGTAAGCGCTTAATAAATGCCATTATTATTATTATTACAGCATGGCTCAGTGGAAAGAGCACAGTCTTGGGAGTCAGAGGTCATGGGTTCAAATCCCGCCTCTGCCAATTGTCAGCTATGTGACTTTGGGCAAGTCACTCAACTTCTCTGTGCCTCAGTTACCTCATCTGTAAAATGGGGGTTAAGACTGTGAGCCCCACAAGGGACAACCTGATCACCTTGTAACCTCCCCAGCGCTTAGAACAGTGCTTTGCACATAGTAAGCGCTTAATAAATGCCATTATTGTTGTTATTACAGTGGTCTGTACACAGTAAGCACTCGATAAATACAATTGACAGACATTGATTCATTCAATCGTATTTATTGAGTGCTTCCTGTGTGCAGAGCACTGTACTAAGCGCTTGGGAAGGGCATGTCCTGTTTATAAAAATGGCATTTTTAAGTTTATTTTACTCTGTGCATCAGCTTTACAACCCATCAGTTTCAGTTTTATGACATTAATCTCCTTAATGGTAGTAGATTTGGGGGGCACAAGATAGTGAGGGGGAAGAGGGATGTCAGGGAGGTGGGTTGCATAGGAGCAGTGGGGAAATGGAGGAATAATTTCAATACCACAGTGTGGTGGGAGACAGAGAGAGTAACTTTAAAACTGCCCTGAGGACAGAGAGGGAGAGACAGAAGGCGGGAGATCATCATCATCATCATCAATCGTATTTATTGAGCGCTTACTATGTGCAGAGCACTGTACTAAGCGCTTGGGAAGTACAAATTGGCAACATATAGAGACGGTCCCTACCCAACAGTGGGCTCACAGTCTAAAAGGGGGAGATGAGGGGAAGATTACCTAATTTCCAGGTGCAGCAACCGGGAGGAGAGATATGTCCATTTCACTTCCGATGAATTAAAAGGCAATGGCTCCATTATCATAATGATGGCATTTGTTAAGCGCTTACTATGTGCAAAGCACTGTTCTAAGCGCTGGGGCGGATACAAGGTGATCAGGTTGTCCCATGGGGGGCTCACAGTCTTAATCCCCATTTTACAGATGAGGGAACTGAGGCTCCGAGAAGTTAAGTGACTTGCCCAAGGTCACACAGCAGACATGTGGCGGAGCTGGGATTCGAACCCATGACCTCCGGCTCCAAAGCCCATGCTCTTTTCCACTGAGCCATGCTGCTACTGTGGCATTTGTTAAGCGTTTATGCCAAACCCAGTACTAAACACCGGGGGAAATGCAAGAAAGTCAGGTGCCGCAAGGGACTCACGGTCTAAATAGGAGGGAGACGAGGTATTAAATCTCTATTTTGCAGATGAGGGAACTGAGGCACAGAGAAGTTAAGTGTCTTGGCATGGGTCACAAAGCAGTGGGTGGAAGAGCGGGAATTCGAAGCCAGGTCCTCGGACTCCCAGGCTGGTGCTCTTTCCAGTGCTTCCCGCGTTATGGAATGCGACTCATTGAAAATATAATAATGTAGCTGTGTTACTCATCTATAATTGATTGAGTACTCAATTCTGGGTAATTTTGGTAGAAGCTGGGTATCTGATGTGTGTTCTAATCCCGGCTCTGCCGTATGTCGGCTGTGTGACTTTGGGCAAGTCACTTCACTTCTCTGGGCCTTCAGTTACCTCAATTGTAAAATGGGGATTAAGACTGTGAGCCCCATGTGGGACATGGGCTGCGTCCAACCTGATTATCTTGTTTTATAATAATAATAATGATTATGGTATCTGCTAAGTGCTTACTATGTGCTAGGCACTGTACTAGAGAAGCAACGTGGCTCAGTGTAAAGAGCCAACCTGATTATCTTGTATAATAATAATAATAATGATTATGGTATCTGCTAAGTGCTTACTATGTGCTAGGCACTGTACTAGAGAAGCAACGTGGCTCAGTGTAAAGAGCCAACCTGATTATCTTGTATAATAATAATAATGATTATGGTATCTGCTAACTGCTTACTATGTGCTAGGCACTGTACTAGAGAAGCAACGTGGCTCAGTGTAAAGAGCCTGGGCTTTGGAGTCAGAGGTCATGGGTTCAAGTTCCGGCTCCATCACTTGTCAGCTGTGTTCGTTCATTCATTCAATCGTATTTACTGAGCGCTTACTGTGTGCAGAGCACCGTACTAAGCGCTTCGGAAGTCCAAGTTGGCAACATAGAGAGACGGTCCCTACCCAACAGCGGGCTCCCAGTCTAGAAGGGGGAGACAGACAACAAGACAAAACATATTAACAAAATAAAATAAATAGAATAAATATGTACAAGTAAAATGAATAAATAAATAGAGTAATAAATACGTACAAACGTATATACATATATACAGGAGCCATCCGAGTAGAGGCGTCCTATACGCAGGAGGAAACGGGAGCTTGCCGGGGAGGTGCGATGACCGTGGATTTGGGAGTCACAGAATCAATCAATCGTATTGAGCGCTTACTGTGTGCGGAGCACTGTACTAAGCGCTTGGGAAGTACAAGTTGGCAACATATAGAGACAGTCCCTACCCAACAGTGGGGTCACAGTCTAAAAGGGGGAGCTGAAGCTGTGGGAGTGGAAGAGACCGCTCCCGCCCCTCCCCAAGAGTAGGGGACCCAGAATAGAGCCATTGAGGGATCAATCAATCAATCAATTGTATTTATTGAGCACTTACTGTGTGCAGAGCACTGTACTAAGGTGTTCTCCCTCCGTCAGCCCTACAGCATTTGTATATGTGTCCCTGATTCATTGATTTACATTAATATCCGTCTTCCCTCCTGGACTGAAACTTAGTGGTGGGCAGGGAACGCGTCAACCAATTCAAGTGCTTAATACAGTGCTTGGGACACAGTAAGCACTCAATAAATACCTCTGATTGACTGACTGATAGACCTGCTGTTGGGTAGGGACCGTCTCTATGTGTTTCCAACTTGTACTTCCCAAGCGCTTAGTACAGTGCTCTGCACACAGTAAGCGCTCAATAAATACAATTGAGTGAATGAATGAATGGCTTGTTGTGGGGCAATTGTTTTCTCCCCCTCCCCATCCCCCCCATATTACCTCCTTCCCCTCCCCGCAGCACCTGTATATATGTTTGTACGTATTTATTACTCTATTTTACCTCTACATATTTATTCTATTTATTTTAGCTTGTTAATATGTTTCGGATTAAGACTGTGAGCCCCACGTGGGACAAACTGATCACCTTGTATCCTCCCCAGCGCTTAGAACAGTGCTTTGAACATAGTAAATGCTTAACAAATGCCATCATTGTTGTTATTATTATTATTATTTCGCTCACGTCTTAAGATGTCTGCCCTTCAAGCGCTTAGTACAGTGCTCTGCACGCAGTAAGCGCTCAATAAATACGATTGAGGATGATGTTTCGTTTTGTTGTCTGTCTCTCCCTTCTAGACTGTGAGCCCGCTGTTGGGTAGGGACCGTCTCTAGATGTTGCCAACTTGTACTTCCCAAGCGCTTAGTACAGTGCTCTGCACACAGTAAGCGCTCAATAAATGCGATTGAATGAATGAATGAATGAATCTCCTAGCAGGAGACTAAGGCTGATGCTATTTTTTTTGCTCCTGGGAGCCCCACATTTAGAATGAGGAGACATTTCCAGGTTTTCCTGACATCTGTAGTTTCCCGAGTGCTCAGTACGGTGGTCTGCACACAGTAAGCACTCGACAAATAGCACCGATCGACCGACTTTGGGCACGTCACTTCACTTCTCTGGGCCTCAGTTCCCTCATCTGTAAAATGGGGATTAAAACTGTGAGGCCCCCCGGTGGGACAACCTGATTACCTTGCAACCTCTCCAGCACTTAGAACAGTGCTTTGCACATAGTAAGCGCTTAACAAATACCATTATTATTATTATTATCATTATTATTATTCTTCTCTGGGCCTCTGTTACCTGATCTGTAAAATGGGGATTAAGACTGTGAGCACCACATGGCAACCTGATCACCTTGTATCCCCCCCCCCAGCGCTTAGAACAGTGGTTTGCACATAGTAAGCACTTAATAAATACCGTTATTATTATTATTATTACTAAGCACTGGGGTGGATACAAGCAAATCGGGTTGGACAAAGCCCCTGTCCCACCTGGGGCTCACAGTCTTAATCCCCATTTTACAGATGAGGTAACTGAGGCCCAGAGAAGTGAAGTGACTTGCCCAAGGCCACACAGCAGGCAGGTGGCAGAAACGGGATTAGAACTCATGACCTCCTGACTCCTGGCGGGCCCGTGCTCTATCTACTAAATCATGCTCCTCTACCCAGTGCTTAGAACAGTGCTTGGCACATAGTAAATGCTTAACAAATACCACAAATATTGTCTGACCTCAGTTAAGAAAACGAACCCCTTCCACCTCCTTATAACATGGCTCCTGTGAGAAAACTGATTCTGATTTACCATCTTTTGAACCTCTCCCTTTCTTCATTCTTCATTGGAGAAGCAGAGTGGCTCAGTGGAAAGAGCCCGGGCTTGGGAGCCAGAGGTCATGGGTTCGAATCCCGGCTCTGCCACTTGTCAGCTGTGTGACCTTGGGCAAGTCACTTAACTTCTCTGAGCCTCAGTTCCCTCATCTGTAAAATGGGGAGCCCCACGAGGGACAACCTGATCACCTTGTATCCCCCCCAGAGCTTAGAACAGTGCTTTGCACATAGTAAGCACTTAACAAATGCGATTATTATTATTATTATTATTTATTCCTTCCTCCTTTCCTTCCTTTATTTCTTCCTTCCTCCCTCCTCCCCTAGGGGAGGTGCTTGCTTCTGCAGCGTGGCTCCGTGGAAAGAGCCCGGGCTTTGGAGTCAGAGGTCATGGGTTCAAATCCCGGCTCTGCCAGTTGTCAGCTGTGTGACTTTGGGCAAGTCACTTAACTTCTCTATGCCTCAGTTCCCTCATCTGTAAAATGAGGATTAAGACCGTGAGCCCCACGTGGAGCAACCTGATCACTTTGTAACCTCCCCAGCGCTTAGAACAGTGCTTTGCACATCATCAATCATATTTATTGAGTGCTTGCTGTGTGCAGAGCACTGTACTAAGCGCTTGGGAAGTCCAAGTTGGCAACATATAGAGACAGTCCCTACCCAACAGTGGGCTCACAGTCTAAAAGGGGGAGACAGAGAACAAAACCAAACATACTAACAGAATAAAATAAATAGAATAGATATGTACAAGTAAAATAAATAAATAAATAAATAGAGTAATAAATATGTTCAAACATATATACATATATATGCATGTGTACATATATATGTATATATGTATGTATACATATATATGTATACATGTATATATGTATACATATATGTATATATAGTATATATAGTATATTATCATCAATCGTATTGAGCGCTTACTATGTGCAGAGCACTGTACTATATAGTATAGTATATAGCATATACTATATATATGTGTGTATATATAGCATATGCTATGCACTATACTGTATAGTATATACTATATACTATACTATATAGTATATACTATATACTATACTATATAGTACAGTATATAGTATATACTATATAGTACAGTATATAGTATATACTATATAGTATAGTATATAACATATACTATGTATGTGTGTGTGTATATATAGTATATGCTATACACTATACTATATATGTACTATATATGTATATAGTATATACTTACATATATAGTAAGCACTTAACAAATACCATCATTATTATTATTTTCATATACATATAGTATATACTTACATATATAGTAAGCACTTAACAAATACCATCATTATTATTATTATTTTCTCTCTGACATTTCTGGATTTCCTTTCTGCCAGACCAGGGGCCTGACAGATGTAAGAGCTTGTGGGGATGGGCGTGTTTTTCAGTGGATTTGGAAATGATCTGCAAGCTACAGGGGGACCCTACGGGGAATGAGTTCCGGCAAAATGCTCAGTTTATTGAAAGCTAATGCAGCCCACCCCTCTCGGGATCCCACCTGGAGGGTTTCCAGTACTCCGCAAGTCTCGACTGCAGGAGGGAGGGCCAAGCAGAGGCCTATTCATTCATTCAATCATATTTATTGAGCGCTTACTGTGTGCAGAGCACTGGACTAAGCGCTCGGGAAGTCCAAGTTGGCAACGTCTAGAGACGGTCCCTACCCAACAGCGGGCTCACAGTCTAGAAGGGGGAGACAGGCAACAAAACAAAACATATCAACAAAATAAAATGAATAAAATAAATATGTACAAGTAAAATCAATCAATCGAGTAATAAGTATGTACAAACATATATACATATATACAGGTGCTGTGGGGAGGGGAAGAAGGTGAGGCGGGGGAAGAGGGGGAGAGGGGGGAGTCCCGCCAGTGCCTCTTGATGAGGGAAAAATAATAATAATAATTAATAATGGTCGTATTTGTTAAGCGCTTACTACGTGCCCAGCACTGTTCCAAGCGCTGGGGTAGATATCAAGGTGATCAGGTCCATTCCATTCCTAGTTTAGGGAATATGTCTGCGAATTATGCTGTATTGTACTCTCCCAAGCACTAAGAGAAGAGAAGCAGCATGGCTCAGTGGAAAGAGCCCGGGCTTTGGAGTCAGATGTCATGGGTTCAAATCCCGGCTCTGCCAATTGTCAGCTTGTGACTTTGGGCAAGTCACTACACTTCTCTGTGCCCCAGTTCCCTCATCTGTAAAATGGGGATTAAGACTGTGAGCCCCCTGTGGGACAGCCTGATCACCTTGTAACCTACTCAGTGCTTAGAACAGTGCTTTGCACATAGTAAGTGATTAATAAATGCCATCATTATTATTATTATTATTTGGAGTCAGAGGTCATGGGTTCAAATCCAGGATCTGCCAATTAATAATAATAATAATGGCATTTATTAAGCGCTTACCAAGTGCAATTGTCAGCTGTGTGACTTTGGGCAAGTCACTTCACTCCTCTGTGCCTCAGTTCCCTCATCTGTAAAATGGGGATTAACACTGTGAGCCCCCCGTGGGACAGCCTGATCACCTTGTAACCTCCTCAGTGCTTAGAACAGTGCTTTGCACATAGTAAGTGCTTAATAAATGCCATCATTTTTATTATTATTATTTGGAGTCAGAGGTCATGGGTTCAAATCCAGGATCTGCCAATTAATAATAATAATAATGGCATTTATTAAGCGCTTACCAAGTGCAATTGTCAGCTGTGTGACTTTGGGCAAGTCACTTCACTCCTCTGTGCCTCAGTTCCCTCATCTGTAAAATGGGGATTAACACTGTGAGCCCCCTGTGGGACAACCTGATCACCTTGTAACCTCCTCAGTGCTTAGAACAGTGCTTTGCACATAGTAAGTGCTTAATAAATGCCATCATTATTATTATTATTATTTGGAGTCAGAGGTCATGGGTTCAAATCCCAGCTCTCCAACTAATAATAATGATAATAATAATAATAATAATGGCATTTATTAAGCGCTTACTATGTGCAATTGTCAGCTGTGTGACTTTGGGCAAGTCACTTAACTTCTCTGTGCCTCAGTTCCCTCATCTGTAAAATGGGGATTAAGACTGTGAGCCCCACGTGGGACAACCTGATCACCTTGTATCCCCCCAGTGCTTAGAACAGTACTTTGCACATAGTAAGTGCTTAACAAATACCAAAATTATTATTATTATTATTGACCAGTGGTTGGCCAGTGGCAGGCAATCTGCTACAAGGCAAAATTCACCTTTGCTGGGCAGAGGCAGCATGGAAGAGAGTCGAGGGTGGAGACTCAAGTTTACTGCGTGGAAGGAGACAATGGTAAATCAGTTGCGGATTTTTTCCAAGAAAACTCTATGGATCCACTACCAGAATAATTGCAGATGGAGGTGGGGCATGCTGGGAGAGATGCCTCCATGGAGTCGCTATGGGTCGGAGGCGACTGAGAGCTCACCTCCTCCAGGAGGCCTTCCCAGACTGAGCCCCCTCCTTCCTCTCCCCCCATCCCCCCACCTTACCTTCTTCCCTTCCCCACAGCACCTGTATATATGTTTGTACAGATTTATTACTCTATTTATTTTACTTGTACGTATTCTACTTATTTTATTTTGTTAATATGTTTTGTTTTGTTGTCTGTCTCCCCCTTCTAGACTGTGAGCCCACTGTTGGGTAGGGACCGTCTCTAGATGTTGCCAACTTGTTCTTCCCAAGTGCTTAGTACGGTGCTCTGCACACAGTAAGCGCTCAATAAATACGATTGAATGAATGAATGAATGACTCAACAGCATAAGACAAGACAATGCAGCCCAGCCTACATTAAACAATGAATGGCCGATCAATTAATCAATGGTATTTATTATTAATAATAGTAATAATAATGGTGGCATTTATTAAGCACTTACTATGTGCAAATCACTGTTCTAAGCGCTGAGGAGGTTACAAGGTGATCAAGTTATCCCACGGGGGGCTCACAGTCTTCATTCCCATTTTATAGATGAGGTAACTGAGGCACAGATAAGTTAAATGACTTGTCCCAAATCACACAGCCTACAATTGGCGGGGCTGGGGTTTGAACCCATGACCTCCGACTCCAAAGCCCGGGCTCTTTCCACTGAGCCACGCTGCTTCTCGTTTGTTTATTGAGTGTTCACTATATGCAGAGCACTGTACTAAGCACTTGGGAGAGGATGATGTAACCATCAATCAATCAACGGTATTTATTAAGCGTTTACCGTGTGCAGAGCTTGAGAAAGTACACTACAACAGATGTGGTAGACATGTTCCCTGCCCACAAGGAACTTCTCCCCCTTCTAGACTGTGAGCTTGTTGTTGGGTAGGGGCTGTCTTTATATGTTACCGCTTGTACTTCCCAAGCGCTTAGTACAGTGCTCTGCCCACCGTAAGTGCTCAATAAATACGATTGATTGAATGAATGAATGAATGAACAAAGAGTTTACAGCCTAGAGGACTATGTCCACAGTTACTACAGGACTTAGGGTATTATTACTCTATTTATTTATTTATTTATTTTACTTGTACATATCTATTCCATTTATTTTATTTTGTTAGTATGTTTGGTTTTGTTCTCTGTCTCCCCCTTTTAGACTGTGAGCCCGCTGTTGGGTAGGGACTGTCTCTATATGTTGCCAACTTGTACTTCCCAAGCGCTTAGTACAGTGCTCTGCACACAGTAAGCGCTCAATAAATACGATTGATTGATTGATTGATTAGGGTAGGGTGAATACCAAATGCCCCAAGGATATATACAGATCCAAAGGGAGAAAGAGTCAGGGAAAAGGGAGCTTAAATTGGCAAGCCGTGTGGCCTAGTGGATGGGCCCATGAGTCAGACGGTCCTGGCTTCTAGTTCCCGCTCTGCCACCTGTCCGCTGCGTGACCTTGGGCAAGTCACTTCACTTCTCTATGCCTCATTTTCCTCATCTGTGAAACGGGGATTACAACTGTGAGCCCCATGTGGGACATAGACCTTGTACATGTTCCCTGCAGGGATTGTCTCTCTTTATTGCTGTATTGTACTTTCCAAGCGTTTAGTACAGTGCTCTGCACACGTAAGTGCTCAATAAATACGATTGAATTGAATACAGGTGCCCACTTATACTATTTTTTAGTATCTCATAGGCAGACTGTAGTGGACTCTTTTACAAGGAATACTTTTGGTCTGAGCAAAATGAAAGCTTAGTTTTTTTTTGTGGTATTTGCTAAGTGTGTACTAAGTGCCAAGCACTCTACTAAGAATTGGGAGAGATACAAGCTAATCAGGCTGGACACAGTCGCTGTCCCGCATGAGTCTTAATCCCCATTTTACTGATGAGGGAACTGAGGCACACAGAAGCAAAATGTATTGCTTTTCTCTAAAACCCTCTTTCTCTTGTCCTCTAAGACTTTAAGTTCATTGTGGGCAGGAAATGTGTCTGTTATGTTGTGGTACTGAACTCTTCCAACCCTTAGTACAATGCTCTGCACACAGTAAGTGCTAAATAAATACGATTGATTAATTGATCGATTGCCCAGAGATGGGTGTACTTAGAAGAACTGGGAGCTCCCACATCCCAGCCACCTCAATTTCGTCCCCAGCCAAGGCCGCCCAGTGTGGAAATTTGGGCATTTTACCAGAGAAGAGATTGCCAAGCTTAGATAGGAATCACTATCTCGAAATGCGGTAAAAAGTTTAATAAGTATAAAACATAAAGCTGATTTAAGGGACAACTCTTCCGGAGCTCCAGATGAAGACATGAATTAAAATGAAGGATTAAAGCTTTGACTATCAGCAAAGGTGGATTAATTCTTTCAGGGAAGATGATTCTGTCCGGGGTAAGAAAAGCGCACGAGGATCATTTCTCTTCACATAAATGAAGCACTGGGAGGTTAGAGGCTTTTAAGACAGTTCTCCATTGACTCTAATTTTCAGGGTAACCGAGCATTGGCTGTGTTAAGGACTCCAGCTGGAGATTTCAAGTATTCGCTCCGATTGCAGCTCTACCGGGCTTTGGATTTGGAGGATTTTTGTCATTGTTTGGTGTTAAAAAAAACAAACAATTACTTCAGGTGACACCGCTTCTCTTTCGCCCTTATCCTGTCCTTGGGGGATTGATGTTGTCCAAATTCAATCTTGAGTATCTTTATTTTAGGAAAAGAGGCATCGAGGGAAATCAGGGAAGATTTAAATGGAGCAAGAACGTCCTCCATTTTGGCATTTAGAGCCTTTTCTATTATTTCAACCACAAATAGGTATGATGGAACAACCTTTGAGAATTGCTTTTTCAATTCCCGATTTTCTCCGGTCATGGAAGAGCCAGAGAAAGTGGATTTCTCAAGTGGGACAGGGTGAGGTTTCCTTTTTTTCTTTCAAATCACTATTTGAACCAAACATTTCATACATACCTTTCTCCTCACCCAATCATTCAATCGAATTGAGTGAACACTTACTGTGTGGAGAGCACTGTACTAAGCACTTGAAAGAGTACAACAGAGAAGGTAGACGCGTTCCCTGCCCACTACATGCTTACAGTCTAGAGGAAGTCTCTAGAATTCTTCCCTCTTCTTAACCAAGTCAGTTCTTTTCCTTCCCTCAAAGCTATAATCGAAACCGAGCCACTCTACAAAGTCTTCCCAGATTTGCCCCACAGACTTCAATTATAATCATCACCCCAATCACCCTTTGCTCTTATGTATTAAGCGCTTAGTACAGTGCTCTGCACACAGTAAGTGCTCAATAAATACGATTGATGATGTATAAATCTGTACAAAATGCTTCTCTACATTGTTACACCTGCGGAAACTGAGGCACAGAGAAATTAAGCGAATGGTCTGAGGTCTCACAGGAGGGAACAAACATTAGTAAGCAATCCTTCTGACTCACAAACCTGTGCTCTTTCCACTAGGCCAAACTGCTTCTCTGGTGTATAAATTGGTGGGCATTTTAAAGAGGTAAACTTAGAGGATTCAGAAGTAACTGGAGCTAAGATAATTACATAGACACAGCAAAAAAAAAATAAGTATTTAACTAAGACTGCAGTACTGATTTATGAGGCAAGGTAAAAGTATTTAGTAGGGTGCTGACATACAGGCTGAAGAGGAAAAAAGCCTTTGTCTTAAGTGTTTTCAAGAATATTAACCTGCTGAGATCTTAAGTCATGTGAAATGATTCAGAATGTAGGACCTAGGTTTTTCATGCCAAACTCCAGGAATGACTAATACACCAATCAGGCTGAGAGCATACACAAAGATATTTTACACCAAGATGAATACTGATTTGGATTTGCCCCTCGAAGCAGGAAGGTGATTAGCCTATGGAGATTTATTTTTTCCGAGCTCTTAATGCTCAATGTTTAAAACCAGCAACCCATGGCTCATTAAGCGTGGAACACTGGAATTTGAGTGTGAAGGACAATATTGAAAAGATCCTTCTTTATGAGTCCTAGAGAGTAGAACAAAGCAAGTGTTGGGGAGGGCTTATCTTTAATGGGATAACAAGCCTATAAACAATGAAAAGAAACCAAGGTCTCATCACAAATATAAAAAGCCACTCATACAGGATGGCCTAGTGGATAAAGCAAGGGCTTGGGAGTCAGAAGATCCTGGGGCAAGTTACATCACTTCTCTGTGCCTCAGTTACCTCATTTGTAAAATGGGGATTGAGACTATAAGCCCCACATGGGACAGGGACTGTGTCCAAACCGATTTGCTTGTATCCACCCCAGCGCTTAGCACAGTGCCTGGCACATAGTAACAATAATGTTGGCATTTGTTAAGCGCTTACTATGTGCCAAGCACTTAGAACAGTAAGCGCTTAAAGAATGCCAACATTATTGTTACTGTGTGCCAAGCACTGTTCTAAGTGTTGGGGTAGATACAAGGTAATCATATTGTCCCACGTGAGGCTCACAGTCTTCATCCCCATTTTACAGATGAGGTAACTGAGGCACAGAGAAGCTAAGTGACTTGCCCAAGGTCACACAGCTGACAAGTGGCAGAGCCGGGATTTGAATCCACGACATCCGACTCCCAAGCCGGTGCTCTTTCCACGAAGCCATGCTGTTTATTCTAAGTGCTTAACAAATACCATCATTATTATTACTATTATTACACTACCACTCTATGTTGAGGATAGGTGCCCCAGGATGGAAGGGTGGGAAAGAGTACAAAAGATATTTTGCACAGAGGAAGCACAGTCAGTAAGCCCACCTCAGGGACCACCATAAATAAAATGTTCAGTCAATCAATCGTATTTACTGAACGCTTACAGCGTGCAGAACACTGTACAAAGCTCTTGGGAGAGTACAATATAACTGAGTCAGTAGGCATGTTCCCTGCCTACAAGAAGCATACTGTCTAAAGGGGAACATAGACATTGAAATCAATAAATAAATTACGGAAATATACATAAGTGCTGTGGGGCTGAGGGAGGGGGGGAATAAAGGGTGCAAATCCAAATGTAAATCCTGATACCTTGAAATGGGTCAGTGAGAGTTTTAGAAGCAAAAAAGATGAGATAGAGATGTCAATCACATGATTATGAAACATCATTTCCAAGGGCAGGATTCCAAAACAATTGTGTACACATTCTCAAATTATAATAGCAATTGTGTGATTTCCTTGTATCCACCCCAGAGGTTAGTACAGTGCCTACAACACAGTAAGCACTTAACAAATACCACAATTATCATTATTATTAATAATAAATCTAGCATAAATTCTCCATTATCCAGTTTAGGTATGACCTAAGCTTCTGATTCTCTTCCTCTCCTCTCCCATTGCCACAATCATGCCCATTTCCCTTATCATTAGTGCCTTTACCAGAGAGTGGCAGGGGAGAATATAAGATGAAATTTAAATCAATGCCTGTATTATTATCATTACCGTAAATAATAATGATAATGGTAATAATTGTGGTATTTGTTCAGCACTTTGTGCCAGGCTCTGTTCTAAGCACAAGATAATCAGGTTCCACAGGAGGTTCACAGTCTAGGAGGGGGAACACGTATTGAATCCCAATTTTCCAGATGAGGGAAAAGAGGCTTAGAGAAGTGAAGTGACTTGCTCAGGGTCGCACAGCAAGTATGTGGCAAAGCCAGGACTAGAACACAGTTCTTCTGCATCCCAGGCCCGTGCTTTTTCCACTGGGCCGTGCTACTTCGTCTGTCTTTTGTGAGTGGTTCTCGTTAAAGATTGTTAAAAGTTAGAATTTCTGGTTGTTTTTCAATTATCCAAGCTATTGCTGTCCCTCGTTAGCACAGACAATCCAAAGATGATTATGTATGCAAGAAGCTTCCTTCTACATAGATTTTGAAAAGGTATTGAAGTAGATCTGAACGCACATACTCATCTCAAATTGGGAGAAAAGCTTAAAATATGAAAAGATTTCAATTTACTATTTAACATGAACCTCTCTGATTCTAAGGCCCAAAGGTCCAAAGCAGAGAAGCGGTGTGGCTCCGTGGAAAGAGCACGGCCTTTAGAGTCGGAGGTCATGGGTTCAAATCCCAGCTCCGCCACTTGTCAGCTGTGTGACTTTGGGCAAGTCACTGAACTTCTCTGGGCCTCAGTGACCTCATCTGTAAAATGGGGATGAAGACTGTGAGCCCCCTATGGGACAACCTGATCACCTTATAACATCCCCAGTGCTTTTAACAGTGCTTTGCACATAGTAAGTGCTTAGTAAATGCGATCATTATTATTATTGTTTTATAGGAAGCTATCCGGTTCGTTTGACCTGAGACTATTATCTGTTGTGCAACCTGCTTCAAAAATCAAACATTTCATTCCAACTAGGCTAAATGAATAAATGGTTTGCATCAGCATTGATAAATGACCAATTTTCTAATTATCGGTCTCATTACAAGGAATCTGGTCAGTTTAGTTGGCAGGGGTGAAGCTAAAATGGAGTGGGGACTAAAGTGTCAGCCCCAGAGAAAGCAGAGACTGGGGAAAGGGGGAAGAAGATGGTTAGAGACTGGAGAGAAGGGGAGAAGGGGAGCAGAAGAGGAGGAAGAGGGGAAAGGGGGAAGGAGATGGTTAGAGACCGGAGAGAAGAGGAGAAGGAGAGCAGAAGAGAAGGAAGAGGGGAAAGGGGGAAGGAGATGGTTAGAGACCGGAGAGAAGGGGAGCAGAAGAGGAGGAAGAGGGGAAAGGGGGAAGGAGATGGTTAGAGACCAGAGAGAAGGGGAGAAAGGGAGCAGAAGAGGAGGAAGAGGGGAAAGGGGGAAGGAGATGGTTAGAGATCAGAGAGAAGGGGAGAAGGGGAGCACAAGAGGAGGAAGAGGGGAAAGGGGGAAGGAGATGGTTAGAGACAGGGGAGAAGGGGAGAAAGGGAGCAGAAGAGGAGGAAGAGGGGAAACGGGGAAGGAGATGGTTAGAGACAGGGGAGAAGGGGAGCAGAAGAGGAGGAAGAGGGGAAAGGGGGAAGGAGATGGTTAGAGACCAGAGAGAAGGGGAGAAGGGGAGCAGAAGAGGAGGAAGAGGGGGAAGGGAGAAGGAGATAAGTAATAATAATAATAATGATGGTATTTGTTAAGCACTTCCTATGTGCCAAGCACTGTTCTAAGCGCTGGGGTAGATACAAGTAATCAGGATGGACACAGTCCCTGTCCCACTTGGGGCTTACAGTCTTAATGCCCATTTACAGATGAGGTAACTGAGGCACAGAGAAGTGAAGGGACTGCCCGAGGTCACACAGCAGGTAAGTGGTGGAGTCGGAATTAGAACCCATGACCTTTTGAGTCCCAGACCCATGCTCTATCCACTACCACGCTGCTTCTCGTGTATACATGTGTACATGTATGTGTATAATAATAATGATGGCATTTGTTAAGCACTTACTATGTGAAAAGCACTGTTCTAATCGCTGGGGGGATGCAAGGTGATCAGGTTGTCCCACGTGGGGCTCACAGTCTTAATCTCCATTTTACAGATGAGGTAACTGAGGCTCAGAGAAGTTAAGTGACTTGCCCAAGGTCACACAGCAGACATGTGGTAGAGCCGGGATTTGAACCCATGACCTCTGACACCAAAGCCTGGGCTCTTTCCACTGAGCCACGCTGTATGTGTGTGTTTAACCTGTTGCAAGTGTTAATATGTGTACGTGCATGTGAATTCACCCTTCCCTATATGTCTTTTTTCTTTGTACCTGCCTTTTTCTTTTCCTCCCTATCTTTTTCTTGTGCACTTATGTACGTACCCATAATCTATTTTAATGTCTGTCTCCCACTCTAGTCTAGTTAGCTCCTTGTGGACAGGGAACAGGTCTACCAACTCTGGTATATTGTACTCTCCCAAGCACATAGTACATAACACATAGTGCTTAGAGAATCAGCGTGTCTCAGTGGAAAGAGCACGGGTTTTGGAGTCAGAGGTCACGGGTTCAAATCCCAGCTCCGCCAATTGTCAGCTGTGTGACTTTGGGCAAGTCAATTCACTTCTCTGGGCCTCAGTTACCTCAACTGTAAAATGGGGATGAAGACTGTGAGCCCCTCATGGGACAACCTGATCACCTTGTAAATTCCCCAGTGCTTAGAACAGTGCTCTGCACATAGTAAGCGCTTAATAAATGCCATTATTATTATTATTATAGTACAGAGCTCTTCTACTAGTAAGAACTCAGTAGATACGATTGCTTGATTTTTTGACTTCATGTTTCCATCTCTTCCTTCCTCTGCCCTTATAATAATAATAATAATAATTGAGGTATTTGTTAAGCTCTTACTATGTTCCAGGCCCTGTACAAAGCACTGAGGTGGATACAAGCAAATCAAGTTGGAGACAGTCCCTGTTCCACGTGGGGCTCACAGTCTCGATCCCCATTTTACAGATGAGGTCACTAAGGAATAGAGAAGCGAAGTGACTTGTCCTAGGTCATGCGGCAGACAAGTGGCAGAGCCGGGATTGGAACCCACAACCTTCTGACTCCCAAGCCCGTGCTCTATCCACCATGCTGCCCTTCAGTTGACTCTCCATCTGTCTCCCTCTCCTGCCTTTTCCTTCCACTTACTTTTGAACCACTGGCTAGGGTGGCCATCCATCTCTTTGTACAGTGGGCAGGTCAGTCTGCAGCTGGTCTGTCCCCCTGTCCAGTTCCAAAATTGCACTTCAAACCTGGCTGTTTTATTTTAAAAACCCAGTCTTCCTCCTTCTCAGCCCCTCTTGCTGCATACCCTGGCTCAGAAATGGCGCACCCGTCGTTCATTCATTCAGTTGTATTTAGTGAGCGCTGAATGTGGGCAGAGCCCTGTACTTAGCATTTGGGAGAGTACAGTACAACAATAAACAGACACATTCCCTACCCATAATGAGCTTACGGCCCACAGAAACCTGGTGGGAGAACTCCACGGCTCTGGATTTCCAGGAAACATTCAGTCTGACTCTCTCCTCCTTCAAGAGGGCTTCCCTGATTAAGCCCTCTTTTCATCATCATCATCACCAATCGTATTTATTGAGCGCTTACTATGTGCAGAGCACTGTACTAAGCACTTGGGAAGTACAAATTGGCAACATATAGAGACAGTCCCTACCCAACAGTGGGCTCACAGTCTAAAAGGGGGAGACAGAGAACAAAACCAAACATACTCCCTCTCCCTTCTGCATCATCTATGCACTTGAATCTCTGAACTTTGAACATCTGATATTCACCCCACCCCCAACCCCACAGCCCTTATGTACATATCCTTAAATTATAAATTATTTATTCATATTAACGTCCATCACCCCCTCTGGACTGTAAGTTGGTGATGGGCAGGTAGCATGTCTGCTAATTCTGTTGTACTCTCCCAAGTGTTTAGTACAGTGCTCTGATTGACTAACTGATAGGCTATGTTACCTGTTTTAAACACAATATTACATACAACCAAACCCTGCCCTCCCCCTGACTTTCCCATCATTGCAGAAGGCACCACCATCCTTCCTTGTCTCACAAACTCGTACCTTTGGTGTTATCTTTGACTCCACTCTCTCTCGTTCAATTCACATAGTCAATCCTTTACTAAATCCCTTCGGTCCCACCTTCACATCACTAAAATCCACCCTTTCCTCTTCATCCAAACTGCTACCACATTAATCCAATCACCCATCCTATCCCACCTGGATTACTGCATCAGCCTCCTTGCTGACCTCCCAGCCTCCTAACTCTCCCCATTCCAGTGCATATGTCACTCTGCTGGCCAGATCATTTTTCTACAAAAACGCTCAGGGCACATTTCCTCACTCCTCAAGGAACTCCAGTGGTTGCCCATCCATCTCTGCATCAAACCAAAAACTCCTCACCATCGGCTTTAAAGCCCTTAATAATAATAATAATAATAATAATAATAATAGCATTTATTAAGCGCTTACTATGTGCAAAGCACTGTTCTCACCTTGCCCCCTCCTACTTCACCTCGAAACTCTCTCACTACAACTCAGCCCACACACTTTGCTCCTTCTCACGGTACCTGGATCTCATGTACCTCGCCACCAACCTCTGGCCCATATCCTACCTCTGGCCTGGAACACCCTCCTTCCTCATATCTGCTAGACAATTACTCTCCCTGCATTATTGAGGGCACATCTCCTCCAAGAGGCTTTCCCTAAGGCCCCTTTTCCTCTTCTCCCACTCCCTTCTGCATTGCCCTGACTTGTTCCCTTTGTTCCTCCCCCTTCCCGCCCCGCAACACTTATGTACATATCTGTCATTTATTTATTTATATTAATGTCTGTCTCCCTCTGTAGACTACAAACTCTATATGTTGTCGACTTGTACTTCCCAGGTGCTTAGTACAGTGCTCTGCACACAGTAAACGCTCAATAAATTTGATTGAATAAATGAATATATAGATGAGATCATGCTCGGCAGACCAAACAGAATGGAACAGGGCAGTAATGTGCGATTAACTTCTCAGCAGTACAAAAAAATCCCATTTTAAAAGCTCAAGGTTTAAAGATTGCCTCAAAGTAGATTCTTGATGGCTGATAGAAAGATGAAAGAGGGAAATATCAGTGGAAGTAGGAAGGATTGAAAACAAACAGAGTAGGCTGACACAATCCCTGCCTATGAAAGCCGGAGAGTGGGAAGAGAATCAATCAATCAATTAATTGTATTTATTGAGCGCTTACTATGTGCAGAGCACTGTACTAAGTGCTTGGGAAGTACAAGTTGGCAACATATAGAGACAGTCCCTACCCAACAGTGGACTCACAGTCTAAAAGGGGGAGACAGAGAACAAAACCAAACATACTAACAAAATAAAATAAATAGAATAGACATGTACAAGTAAAATAAATAAATAGAGTAATAAATATGTACAAACATATATACAGGCATACAAGAGAAGAGGGCAGGCCTCTAGTCTAAGTGGACAAGCCTCAAAGTTAAGCACTGTGGCCTTGTGGATAGAGCATGGGCCTGGGAATCAGTAAAGCCTGAGTTCTAATCCTGGCTCCACTACTTATCTGCTGTGGGATCTTGGGCAAGTCACTTTTTTATTTTTTATTGTATGTGCCTCGTTCTCGCCTGTCCCACCATCGACCCCGGCCCACGTCCTCCCCCGGGCCTGGAATGCCCTCCCTCCGCACAGCCGCCAAGCTCGCTCTCTTCCTCCCTTCAAAGTCCTACTGAGAGCTCACCTCCTCCAGGAGGCCTTCCCACACTGAGCCCCCTTTTTTCCTCTCTCCTCCTCCCCATCCCCACCCTCTGCCCTACCTCCTTCCCCTCCCCACAGCACTTGTATATATTTGTACAGATTTATTACTCTATTTAGACTGTGAGCCCACTGTTGGGTAGGGACTGTCTCTAGATGTTGCCAATTTGTACTTCCCAAGCGCTTAGTACAGTGCTCTGCACACAGTAAGCGCTCAATAAATATGATTGATTGATTGATTGATTTTACTTGTACATAGTTACTATTCTATTTATTTTCTTAATGATGTGCATATAGCTATAATTCTATGTATTCTGACGATTTTGACACCTGTCTACATGTTTTGTTTTGTTGTCTGCCTTCTAGACTGTGAGCCCGTTGTTGGGTAGCGACCGTCTCCATATGTTGCCGACTTGTACTTCCCAAGCGCTTAGTACAGTGCTCTGCACACAGTAAGCTCTCAATAAATATGATTGAATGAATGAATGAATTTGTTAAGCATTCGCTGTGTGCCAGGCACTGCACTAAGCCCTGGCATAGATAAGAGCTGATCAGGTTGGACACAGTCCATGTCCCGCTTGTGGCTCACAGTCTTAATCCCCATTTTACAGATGAAGGAACTGAGGCACAAAGAAGTTAAGTGACTTGCCTAAGGTCACGCAGCAGACAAGTGATAGAGCCAAGATTAGAACCCAATTCCTTCTAGCTCCCAGGCCCGTGCTCTATCCACGCTGCTTCCTGTGCTTCTCGTGCCACTTCAATTCTCTGTGCCTCAGTTACCTCCTCTGCAAAATGAAGATTAACACTCTGAGCCCATGAAATAATAACAACTGTTAATAGCTTACTATGTACCACGCACTGTTGAAAACATTGGGGTAGAGACACATTAATCAGGTTGGACGCAGTCCCTATCCAACCCGAGGCTCACACTCTTATCCCCATTTTACAGATGAAGTGAGGCACAGAGAAGATAAGTGACTTGCCCAAGGCCACACAGCAGACATATGAGCTCGTTGTGGGCAGAAATTGTCTCTCCTTATTACTGCATTGTACTTTCCCAAGTGCTTATTACGGTGCTCTGCATACGGTAAGCATCCAATAAATTCATTCATTCAATCATATTTATTGAGCACTTACTGTGTGCAGAGCACTGTACTAAGTGCTTAAGCAGTGTACTAAGCGTTTGTTATTTATTTATTTATTATTTAGCAATTTATTTTTTAACAAAGAGAAGCAGCGTGGCTCAGTGGAAATCACTCAATCAATCAATCAATCGTATTTATTGAGCGCTTACTGTGTGCAGAGCACTGTACTAAGTGCTTGGGAAGTACAAGTTGGCAACATATAGAGACAGTCCCTACCCAACAGTGGGCTCACAGTCTAAAAGGGGGAGACAGAGAACAAAACCAAACATACTAACAAAATAAAATAAATAGAATAGATATGTACAAGTAAAATAAATAAATAAATAAACAGAGTAATAAATATGTAAAACATATATACGGGTGCTGTGGGGAAGGGAAGGAGGTAGGGAAGAAGGAAAGAGCCCAGGCTTTGGAGTCAGAGGTCATGTGCTCAAATCCCAGCTCCCCGCCTGTCAGCTGTGTGACTTTGGGCGAGTCACTTCACTTCTTTGGGCCTCAGTTACCTCATCTGGAAAATGGGGATTAAGACTGTGAGCCCCCTGTGGGACAACCTGATCACTTTGTAACCTCCCCAGCGCTTAGAACAGTGCTTTGCACATAGTAAGTGCTCAATAAATGTCATTATTATTATTATTATTTAGCAATAAATACGATAGAATGAATGAGTCTGGATTAGAGCCCAGGTCTTTTTGACTCCCAGGCCACTAAGCCACGCTGCTTGGTTTGGGAGAATGTATGTGAGAAGCCTGGTCAGACCTTGCCACCACAATATTTGCTTTTTTCTCTTCTGTTTCGTATCCGGTTTGCTTTTAGATCTACCCATTCTACCTGCACCCTTGACACCAACCCTTCACATGTTATAAAAGCACATGCTCTGACTCTTCCCATTCTTCCCTCCCTGACTGCCGTCTTCAACCCCTCAGTGGCTTCTGTCTCCTTGGCCTCTGCTTTCAAGCACCCTCCCATGTCTCCTCTTCTACAGTTCAATTCTCCATTCAACCCCACTGCACTATCCTTAGAGAAGCAGCGTGGCTCAGTGGAAAGAGCCCGGGCTTTGGAGTCAGAAGTCATGGGTTCAAATCCCGGCTCCGCCAATTGTCAGCTGTGTGACTTGGACAAGTCACTTCAGTTGATTGTTATATTGTAATAATAATAATAATCATAATGGTATTTGTTAAGCACTTAAGGATGGTGAGCGGTTAGGGGTTAGGGAGAGACTCAAAGAGCTTAAAGAGTGCAGATCCAAGTGACCCAGAAGCTCACAGTGGGAAAGGAATGTGCCAGTTTATTGTTATATTGTAATAATAATAATAATGGTATTTGTTAAGCGCTTAGGGTGGTGAGTGGTTAGGGGTTAGGGAGAGACTCAAAGTGCTTAAAGAGTGCAGATCCAAGTGACCCAGAAGCTCACTGTGGGCAAGGAATGTGCCAGTTTATTGTTATATTGTAATAATAATAATAATGGTACTTGTTAAGCGCTTAAGGGTGATGAAGGGTTAGGGGTTAGGGAGAGACTCAAAGTGCTTAAAGAGTGCAGATCCAAGTGACCCAGAAGCTCACTGTGGGCAAGGAATGTGCCAGTTTATTGTTATATTGTAATAATAATAATAATAATGGTATTTGTTAAGCGCTTAAGGGTGATGAGGGGTTAGGGGTTAGGGAGAGACTCAAAGTGCTTAAAGAGTGCAGATCCAAGTGACCCAGAAGTTCACTGTGGGCAAGGAATGTGCCAGTTTATTGTTATATTGTAATAATAATAATAATGGTATTTGTTAAGCACTTAAGGGTGATGAGGGGTTAGGGGTTAGGGAGAGACTCAAAATGCTTAAAGAGTGCAGATCCAAGTGACCCAGAAGCTCACTGTGGGCAAGGAATGTGTCAGTTTATTGTTATATTGTAATAATAGTAATAATAATGGTATTTGTTAAGCACTTACTATGTGCCAAGCACTGTTCAAAGCCCTGGATTACTCTCCCAAGCACATAGAACAGTGCTTTGCACACAGTAAATGCTCAGTAAATACGATTGAATGAATGAGGGCCTTTCATTCATTCAATTATTGAGTGCTTACTGTGTGCACTGTACTAAGCGCTTGGGAAAGTACAACACAATAAAAAACAATGACATCCCCTGACTACGACAAGCTTCCCTTGAACATGGGTTTCAATTTTTCTCAATTTTTCTACCTACCTCTACTTAACCTCAGTCCTCTCCCAGCAGATCCCTACTCAAGTTCTTCATTCATCTTAAATGAAGAACGAGAAGAACTCGTTCTTCCCTCTCTCAACCCCAGCTTCTTACTCATATCCTCTTTTCGGCCTCCATATCTGACAGACACATTTTCAAAGCCTTTCTGAAATCGTATTTCCTCCAGAAGCCTCTCCTGATTAATTTCTCAACTGAGAAGTGTGTGGCTTAGTAGTAAAAGCCTGAATCTAGGAGTTAGAAAAACTGGGCTCTAATCCCTGTTCACCTCTTACGGCTGAGTAAGCTTGCTGTGGGCAGGGAATGCGTCTGTTGGAAAGAGCCCGGGCTTTGGAGTCAGTGGTCGTGGGTTCAAATTCCGGCTCCGCCAGTTGTCAGCTGTGTGACTTCGGGCAAGTTGCTTAACTTCTCTGGGCCTCAGTTACCTCATCTGTAAAATGAGGATTAACTGGGAGCCCCCCGTGGGACAACCTGATCACTTTGTAACCTCCCCAGTGCTTCGAACAGTGCTTTGCACATAGTAAGTGCCTAATAAATGCTATTATTATTATTATTATTATTGTTATAGTTTACTCCCCCAACCACTTAGTACAGTGCTCCGCACTCATTCATTCATTCAATACTCAATATTCATATTCAGTTCATTCAATATTCATTCAATATTTATTCATTCAATTCATTCAATATTTATTGAGCGCTTACTGTGAACAGAGCACTGTACTAAGCACTTGGGATAAATACAATCTACTGAGTGATGACCTTGGACAAGTCACTCAACTTCTCTGAGCCTCAGTCTCTTCCCATGCAAAATGGGGGTTCAATGCCTGTTGCCCCTACTATTAAAATTGGGAGCCCCTTGAGGGACCTAATTATCTTGGATCTAACACAGTGCTTGGTATAGAGTAGGTGTTAAATAAATACTATAATTATTATTATCTGCCCACGCTATTTTGCCCCTTATTTAGTACTTCAGCATCATCTAAACTCGTGGTCTCCTATCCATTCATTAATTCAATCATATTTATTGAGAGCTTCCTGTGTGCAGAGCACTGTACTAAGCGCTTGGGAAGAAGAGTTCAGCAACAGAAACAATCCCTGCCCACAACAAGCTCCCAGTCTAGAAGTGGGGAGACAGACATCAAAACAAGTAAACTGGCATCAGCAGCAGCATTATAACTAAAATAATTATAGATATATACATGTCATTAATAAAAATAAATAGAATTATTTATTCAAGTGCTGTCGGGGGGTAGAGCAAAGTGAGTGAGTCAGGGTGGTAATAATAATAATTATTATTATGGTATTTGTTAAGCGCTTACTATGTGCCGAGCACGGTACTAAGCACTGGGGTAGATACAAGGTAATCAGGTTGACCTACGTGGGGCTCATAGTCTCATTCCCCATTTTACAGATTCATTCATTCATTCAATCGTATTTATTGAGCGCTTAATGTGTGCAGAGCACTATACTAAGCGCTTGGGAAGTACAAGTTGGCAACATATAGAGACGGTCCCTACCCAACAACGGGGTCGCAGTCTAGAAGGGAGAGACAGACAACAAAACAAAATGCATTAACAAAATAAAATAAATAGAAGAGTAAATATGTACACGTCAAATAAATAGAGCAATAAATCTGTACAAACATGCAGGTGTTGTGGGGAGGGGAAGGAGGTAGGGCGGGGGGATGGGGAGGGGGAGAGGAAGGAGGGGGCTCAGTCTGGGAAGGCCTCCACAGATAATAATAATAATAATAATAATAATAATAATAATGGCATTTGTTAAGCGCTTACTATGTGCAGAGCACTGTTCTAAGCGCTGGGGGGATACAAGGTGATCAAATTGTCCCACGTGGGGCTCACAGTCTTAATCCTCATTTTACAGATGAGATAACTGAGGCTCAGAGAAGTTAAGTGATTTGCCCAAGGTCACACAGCAGACGTGGCGGAGTCGGGATTCGAACCCATGACCTCTGACTCCAAAGCCCGGGCTCTTTCGACTGAGCCACGCTGCTTCTCAAACTTCTTCTTCTCAGTGAGGTGGAGAGGAGGGGGAGCAGAGGAAAAGGACATCTCTTTAAATTCTTTTGCTCCCCACTCCCTGTAATTTATTTTAATGGTTTGTCTCTCCCACTAGGTTATAAAGTCCTACTCCGACATTGTATTTTCCCAAAAATTTAGTACAGCCCTCTACACAGAGTAAGCACCTAGTACTACTGACTGATTAAGTGGTTGCAGCGTGGCTTAGTAGAAAGAGCAAGAGCTTGGGAGTCAGAGGTTGTGGGTTTTAATTCCTGCCCCGACACTAGTCAGCTCTGTGACTTTGGGCAAGTCACTTAACTTCTCTGTGCCTCAGTTCCCTCATCTGTAAAATGGGGATTAAGACTGTGAGCCCCACGTGGGACAACCTGATTACCGTGTAATAATAATAATGATAATGTTGGTATTTGTTAAGCGCTTACTATGTGCCAAGCACCGTTCTGTCTACCCCAGTGCTTAGAACAGTGCTTGGCACATAGTAAGCGCTTAACAAATACCATCATTGTTATTATTATTAAAGAATTTAGCTCCCTGAATTTGGACTTTTAATTAGTGTTAAGTAGTAATAAATCATTCCTTTTATTGTATTCTCATTACGGCTCATGTAGAAATAAAATCCAACCTCCCATAGGTGTGTACTCTTCCAAGTGTTTAGTACAGTGCTCTGTACACAGTAAGTACTCCCCCCCTTCTAGACTGTGAGCCCATTGTTGGGTAGGGACCGTCTCTGTATGTTGCCAACTTGCACTTTCCAAGCACTCAGTACACTGCTCTGTACACAGTAAGCGCTCAATAAATACGATTGATTGAATGAAATTGCTTAACATATCTTTCTAAAGAATATGTTCTGATACTTTCCATGAATTACAATGGTTTGGAAAGGATACTTTCAAGGTGTGTGGGACTCAAATGTGGCTTGTTTACCACGTCCATGCAGACTCGTGGAAGAGTTCCTCTGTGAAACCCTAACCAACTTCCTCAATTGCCTTTTGCTTTTAAAAGCGTGAATTCCAGGACCTCATGACAAAAGCTGATTTTGACAGCCTTGGGGCATTTCATTTTACAAGTGCAGGCTCCCGCTTCTTTGTAATGCGACTCGAATGGGGGGTGTGTAGTTGTGGGCTTTGGAGGCTGGGAGCAGGGTGTGAAAAGGAAGGGAAGTTGTTTCCTTGTTTTTTTTGTGCAGGAGGTGAACATATGTTGCCTTTCATGTTCTGCGGGACTCAGATGGTCTGGTGATAAGCACCAAGTAAATGTCCAACTGCACTGCAGTAAATCCACTTTTTGACACTGGTAGGGACTGTCTCTATATGTTGCCAATTTGTACTTCCCAAGCGCTTAGTACAGTGCTCTGCACACAGTAAGCGCTCAATAAATACGATTGATGATGATGACGACACTGGCATTTTGTAGTTTATGGAATTTTCAGTTTCTATTCTGAGATTCTGTAGACTTTGCCAAAGACCCGAGCCCGGGATTATGGTGCCATCAATGATTGCTTACTCTTAATTAATAAGGAAGCGGGCCCCTAGAACACATCAATCAATCAATCAATTGTATTTATTGAGTGTTTGCTGTGTGCAGAGCACTGTACTAAGCGCTTGGGAAGTACAAGTTGGCAACATATAGAGACAGTTCCTACCCAACAGTGGGCTCACAGTCTAAAAAGCTGTCACATGACAGCTTTAATAATAATGATGGCATTTATTAATCGCTTACTATGTGCAAAGCACTGTTCGAAGCGCTGGGGAGGTTACAAGATGATCAGGTTGTCCCACGGGGGCTCACGATCTTAATCCCCATTTTACAGAAGAGGTCACTGAGGCCCAGAGAAGTTAAGTGACTTGCCCAAAGTCACACAGCTGACAATTGGCGGAGCCGGTATTTGAACCCATGAACTCTGACTCCAAAGCCCAGGCTCTTTCCACTGAGCCACGCTGCTTCTCAGGTCGTCACAAAGATCGATTGCAGATTAATAAGGATGTTTTAAAAAACAAAGCGAGAGCAACCCTATTATTATTAATCAATCAATCAATCAATCAATCGTATTGATTGAGCACTTACTGTGTGCAGAGCACTGTACTAAGCACTTGGGAAGTACAAGTTGGCAAGATCTAGAGACAGTCCCTACCCAACAGTGGGCTCACAGTCTAGAAGGGGAGACAGAGAACAAAACCAAACATATTAACAAAATAAAATAAATAGAATAGATATGTACAAGTTCTTATTAGTTCTTATTGTTATGGCTAGGGAATATGTCTACCAACTCTGTTATAGTACAGTCTCCCAAATGCTTAGTACAGTGCTGTGCACACAGTATGTGCTCAATAAATACCATTGATTGATTATTAGCTTCACTTCTAGACTGTAAACTCCTAGTGGGCGGGGAAGGTGTCTCCCAGCTCTATTGTATTGTACTCTCCCAAGCACTTAGTACAGTGCCCTGCACACAGCACATGCTCAATCAATACCATCGACTGACTGATCTTCTACTACCAACCCTCTCTGTCCTGCTTTAAAAATCATTTTTTCATCCGCTTTTCATTCATTCATTCATTCAATCGTATTTATTGAGTGCTTACTGTGTGCAGAGCACTGTATTAAGTGCTTGGGAAAGTAAAATACAGCCTTAAACTGACACATTCCCTGCCGAAAATGAGCTTATAGGCTAGAGAGGGGGAGACAGACATTAATATAATAAATAAATTACAGAGAGGGGAAGAACAAAGGGAGCAAGTCAGGGAGACGCAGAAGGCAGTGGGAAAAGAGGAAAGGGGAGCTTAGTCAGGGAAGGCCTCTCGGAGGAGATGGCCTTCAATAAGGATTTGAAGTGGGGGAGAGTATTTGTCTGTCGGATTTGAGGAGGGAGGGCATTCCAGGCCAGAGGCAGCCCACTGTTGGGTAGGGACTGTCTCTATGTGTTGCCAATTTGTACTTCCCAAGCGCTTAGTCCAGTGCTCTGCACACAGTAAGCGCTCAATAAATACGATTGATGATGACTTAGGTGAGGGCAGCGAGATACAAGATCTCTTTCCTCTTTTGTTTACAGCGTGGCTTAGTGGAAAGAGCAGGGGCTTGGGAGTCAGAGGTCATGGGTTCCAATCCCGGCTCTGCCGCCAGTCAGCTGTGTGACTTTGGGCAAGTCACTTAACTTCTCTGGGCCTCAGTTACCGCATCTGAAAAATGCGGATGAAGACTGTGAGCCCCACGTGGAACAACCTGTTAATCTCGTATCTACCCCAGCGCTTAGAACAGTGCTCGGCACATAGTAAGCACTTAACGAATTATCATCATCATCATCAATCGTATTTATTGAGCGCTTACTATGTGCAGAGCACTGTACTAAGCGCTTGGGAAATACAAATTGGCAACACATAGAGACAGTCCCTACCCAACAGTGGGCTCACAGTCTAAAAGGGGGAGACAGAGAACAAAACCAAACATACTAACAAAATAAAATAAATAGAATAGATATGTACAAAGAAATAAAATACGAATAATAAAATAATATACGAATAAATAAAAAACGAATACCATTATTATTTACCTCTCTTTAAAAGCACTCATTTATTTTAAGTTATTATTAAAAGTGGAAACAAGAAATGGAACTTAGGTCAGATAAAGAATCGTCCTATTAATTAATTAACACCTTTTCATTAGTGTTGCCCTGATGGGGCATTTCAAACAGGCCACACACTCCCCGACTAGGCAAGAGCCTTTGAGCACAGTAAGGCAAATGGCACGTTTACAAGATTTTGGGGCTTGACAGTACAGGTAGGGAAAGGAAATTTTAAAGGCTGGAGCCTTCCACGATGAACAATCAGCACCTGAAAGTTAAATCTGAGGTCTTTCGGCATTTGGAATCACAAAAAAGATATCCAAAAAGAATCACGAGAGTAAAATAGTCAACTATCACAATGACTACATCTTTTAGAAATTCATCTGTCAAATTTTATTTCATCATCATCATCATCAATCGTATTTATTGAGCGCTTACTGTGTGCAGAGTACTATACTAAGTGCTTGGGAAGTACAAATTGGCAACATATAGAGGCAGTCCCTGCCCAACAGTGGGCTCACAGTCTAAAAGGGGGAGACAGAGAACAAAACCAAACATACTACAAAATAAAATAAATAGAATAGATATGTACAAGTGAAATAAATAACAGGTCTCTTTTCCTACTCTACTGTTGGACAGTCTGCTAGTTCTCTAGGAATTTCCCTAATAATAATAATAATGGTATTTTGTAAGGGAATTACAATGTGCTAGACAGTATACTAAGTGGTGGGGTAGATAAAAGCAAATGAGAAGTAGCGTGGTTCAGTGGAAAAGAGCCCGGGCTTTGGAGTCAGTGGTCACGGGTTCAAATCCCAGCTCCGCCAACTGTCAGCTGGGTGACTTTGGGCAAGTCACTTCACTTCTCTGTGCCTCAGTTCCCTCATCTGTAAAATGAGGATTTAGACTGTGAGCCCCCCGTGGGACAACCTGATCACCTTGTAACCTCCCCAGCGCTTAGAACAGTGCTTTGCATATAGTAAGCGCTTAATAAATGCCATTAAAAAAAAAAAACAAATCAGGTTGGACACAGTCCCTGTCCCACGTGGGGCTCACAGTCTCAATCCCCATTTTACAGATGAGGTAAGTAAGGCACAGAGAAGTTAAGTGACTTGCCGAAGGTCACACAGCAGACAAGTGATTGAGCCAGGATTAGAACCCACGAAAGACAGCAGCTTCTGAAGACAGCTATTCTTAATGTTCATCACCGGGACTCTTTTCCCATACTTGAGTACCATACAGCAACTGCACAGCAACTGTATCCTTAAAGATTTTAAAATTATACTCATTGTTTTACCTGCCTCCTGTTACATCTAGAGAACTGCAGACTAATCTATTTCGAAGTTCATTTTGTTTATTGCAACCATTTCTTTAATGTTTTCTGGATAGGAGAATAATCAGAATGTCTCCAGTGTTCCCCCTCTAGATTGAAAGATCATTTCCAGCAAGGAACATGTCTACCAACTCTGTTATATTGTACTCTCCCAAGTGCTTAGCACAGTGCTCTGCACACAGTAAGTCCTCAATAAATGCCATTGATTGACTGCAGGTACCTTCCACTTTTTAGTACTCATTCATTCATTCATTCATTCAATCATATTTATTGAGCGCTTACTGTGTGCAAAGCACTGTACTAAGCGCTTGGGAAGTGCAAATCGTCAACGTATAGAGACGGTCCCTAATCAATCAATCAATCAATCGTATTTATTGAGCGCTTACTGTGTGCAGAGCATTGTACTAAACGCTTAGGAAGTACAAGTTGGCAACATATAGAGTCAGTCCCTACCCAACAGTGGGCTCACAGTCTAGAAGGGGGAGACAGAGAACAAAACCAAACATATTAACAAAATAAAATAAATAGAATAGATATGTACAAGTAAAATAAATAAATAAATAGAGTAATAAATACGTACTTATTCTTGGCAATGTTGCGGAGCTGAGACCGGCAGGTTTTGGTGACGGCTCACAGTCTAGAAGCGGGAGACAGACAACAAAACAAAACAAGTAGACAGGCTTCAATACTATTAGAATAAATAGAATTATAGCTATATACACATCATTAATAAAATAAATATAGTAAGTATGTACAAATAAAAGTGTGATAAATATGTAGAAATATATACAAGAGCTGTGGTGAGTACTCGACACTACTGTCTCCTCGGACTTTCATTTATCATCCATCATCAACCCTCACTAATTTTTCAAAGCTCTTTTAATGTCGTCTAATGCTGGAGTTACAGTTTTCAATGTTATCAAAGCATAACGCATTTATTGGATCATTTTATTTGGTTGCCTCCTACTTCTCTGTGTGTTAGTACTTTGAAAATCAACAGAGTAGCTATCAGTACTTTGGCCATTTTAACAGATTTATCAATAACTGAACTACGTTCTTTTTCTCCTCTCTACCAGTCCTCGCCTCTCCCATAGCTGTACAGCGACCACACCTAATTCTATATTATATCGCAATAACCAGTTTATCAGGACTAACTCCTTAAAAGTTTCCCAGTTACTCTTTCAATCACCCCAATTTTTTTTTCCGTACATTATTTTTCCCTGAGGATATAGCACCACCAAACCAGAACAAACAGGCAACCAAAAAAATCTAAAACGATCTCTAACACCCTGGAGAAAACCTACTTCTTGACACTGGCATATTGCAGTTTATGGAGTTTTCCGTTTCTATTCTGAGATTCTGCAGATTTTGCCAAAGATCAGAGCCCAGGATTATGGTGCCATCAATGTTTGCTTACTCTTAATTAATACAGTGCAGTTCTAATGTACACACTCTGAAACTAGATAAAAGAAGAGATGTACCATGCTAGCTGAAACACCAGTTGGAGGTGTTATAATCTAGGGTCCTAGCCAGTTTTTTTAAATTGCATTTGTTAAGCGCTTACTGTATCCCAGCACTATCCTAAGGGTAGATACAAAGTTTGTTCGATTGGACACAGTCCCTGTCCCATATGGGGTTCACAGTATTAATCCCCATGTTACAGATGAGGTAACTGAGGCACAAGGAAGTGAAGTAACTTTTAGACTTTTAGACTGTGAGCCCACTGTTGGGTAGGGACTGTCTCTATATGTTGCCAACTTGGACTTCCCAAGCGCTTAGTACAGTGCTCTGCACACAGTAAACGCTCAATAAATACGATTGATGATGATGATGATGATGAAGTAACGTGCCCAAGGTCACACAGCAGAAAATTGGCAGAATACGGAGTAGAACCCAGGTCCTTCTGATTCTGAGACCAGGACTGTATCCACCAAGCCAAGCTGCTTCTTTAGACTGAGCTAGATAGCCATGCTATGAATGTACATAATCTGATTTGGCCAGTGTCCAGATCACCAGCAATATTCATTCATTCATTCTATTGTATTTATTGAGCGCTTACTGTGTGCAGAGCACTGTACTAAGCACTTGGGAAGGACAATTCAGCAACAAAGAGAGACCATCCCTGCCCACAACAGGCTCACAGTCTACAAGGGGGGAGACAGACAGCAAAACATATAACAGGCATCATTCATTCATTCTGTCGTAATTATTGAGCGCTTACTGTGTGCAGAGCACTGTACTAAGCACTTGGGAAGGACAATTCAGCAACAAAGAGAGACCATCCCTGCCCACAGCAGGCTCACAGCCTAGAAGGGGGGAGGCAGACAGCAAAACATATAACAGGCATTATTCATTCATTCTATCGTAATTATTGAGCGCTTACTGTGTGCAGAGCACTGTACTAAGCGCTTGGGAAGGACAATTCCGCAACAAAGAGAGACCATCCCTGCCCACAGCAGGCTCACAGTCTAGAAGGGGGGAGACAGACAGCAAAACAGGCATTAGAGAAGCAGCGTGGCTCAGTGGAAAGAGCCTGGGCTTTGGAGTCAGAGGTCATGGGTTCGAATCCTGACCACCAATTGTCAGCTGTGTGACTTTGGGCAAGTCATTTAACTTCTCTGGACCTCAGTTCCCTCATCTGTAAAATATGCTCTCCTGAAAGAACTAGGGAGAAAACAGTGTGGCCTAGTGGAAAGATCAAGGGCCTGGGAGTTAGGGGACCTTGTTTGCTTTATGACTTTGGGAAAAGCTCACTCAACTTCTCTGTGCCTCAGTTACCTCCTCTGTAAAATGGGGATTATTAGGACTATGAGCCCTATGTGGGACAAGGACTGCATCCATCCTGATTATCTTGTATCTACCCCAGTGCTTAGAACAGTGCCGGGTACATAGTAAGCACTTTACAGATACCATTAAAAAAGCAGAAGAAAAAATCCATTCCATTCAATTCCCTTTCTTTCCTATTCACACTACTTTTCCAGGTTTCCCATTCCCACTACCTTTCCCCTTCTGGGTCTAACACATCCTTCCCCATCCCGTCTCCCACCCCGCTCCCTGGCCAGCGGTGTTCTCCATCTGCTCCTTTTAGACTGTGAACCCACTGTTGGGTAGGGACTGTCTCTATATGTTGCCAACTTGTACTTCCCAAGCGCTTAGTACAGTGCTCTGCACACGGTAAGCGCTCAATAAATACGATTGATGATGATGATGATGCTCCTAGGATGTCCTGGCCGCCACCAGAAGTCAAAGTGGCTTTGAGGTAGCAGAGGGATCCCGGTTCAGCAGCAGCACCAGTGAACTGCCCTGGGAGACTTTCAGGGGATTTGCAATAGAAGCAGCATGGCTCACTGGAAAGAGCCCGGGCTTTGGAGTCAGAGGTCATGGGTTCAAATCCCGACTCCGCCAACTGTCAGCTGTGTGACTTTGGGCAAATCACTTAACTTCTCTGTGCCTCAGTTACCTCATCTGTAAAGTGGGGATTAAAACTGTAATCTGTAAAACTGTAATTGTCCCGTGGGACAACCTGATCACCTTGTATCCTCCCCAGCGCTTAGAACAGTGCTTTGCACAGAGTAAGTGCTTAACAAATACCATCATCATTATTATTATTAATAGTACAACTCCTGTGGACATTCCATTTATTTGGCCCCCAGATTTCCCTCTTACTTTCCTTGTGTTTCGTAAGAACTTTCCTCATCTCTTTCACATCTTCTTACCGCTAAAGAAATTAAAGGTAATAATAACTCTAGACAAGTAAACTCCCCTAGAGACTGTAATAATAATAATAAATGTGCCCCTGCTCTATCCACTCTGCATATTGCTTGCCACAAGCTTCCTTTAAACTCCTTCTGGGTAGGGAATGTGTCTACCAACTCTGTTGCATTGTACTCTCCCAAGCGCTTAGTACTATTTCAGCACACCGTAAGCATTCATCAGTACCATTAATTGTTTAATTTATTGATTACTTGGATTTGCCCTCTTTATTCACCCCTCCCTCAGCCCCACAACACTTACGTGTTTTTCCATAATGTATTAATTTATATCATTCATTCATTCAATCGTATTTATTGAGCACTTACTTTATCAGTGTCTGCCTCCCCCTCTAAACTGTAGGCTTGTTGTGGGCAGAGAATGTGACTACCAACTCTGTAGTGTACTCTCCCAAGCGCTTAGTACAGTGCTCTGCACACAGTAAGCACTCAATAAATGCGATTGACTGATTGATTGAAGTCTTACAGATTTGGTTAGTGCTTAGTGGTGGGAGTCAATCCATGGTGTAAAGATATGTCACCAAGGAAAGTTTGCATTCTGCAACCTTCAAGACCCTGAAAGCAGAGTTTCAGGTTTTCTCTAGCCAGATGGCTAAGTGGCTGCAATTAATTGTGGGGGGAAAAGGAGGGTCTGTGCCTTTACTATGTGTTAAGTATACAGTACAAAAAATAGACTTTGGAAAGTTGAAGGTAAAGATGGTGTTTTACACTTTTATAATAACCTATAGGGTTCCCAGTGAATAATAAGTTCTTTGTTCTGAAAAGCTGAAGAGGCTGAACTTTGTAAAAAAAAAAAAAATCATCTAGTGAAATTTAGGGCCTGGTGCCACATAATGAAAGCATGCTATTTGGGCCTATAGAATGTTCACTGTTTTAAAAAAATGAATGTACTTCAAAATACTTCCTTTACTTCTTAGCATTTATTCTAATATGGTTAATAGCTGTTCGAAGAAGCCATGGAGTCCCATACTGAAAATGCTTGTTTTCTTTGATCTTGTTGCCAGTTGAACAAGGTGTTGGGATTCGAAGCATTTTGAAGGATCCTGGTGTTTCCATCTATTTTGCACCAACCTGGCCTCCTTTTCACACTCCCATGCATATTCTCCTCCCCACCCCCAACCACATTTCTCCTCTTTGAAGCCATTGTCTGCTTGACATGAAAAATGTGCTGTTAGTAAGCCTAATGGGGAATTACACCAAGGAGAAAACAGATCTCAAATATGGAATGATTCACTACACATAAACTTAGAGTAAATCTTTCTCATACACTCGGAAGTATCCCTCTCCAATAAAATCTTCTTCGGCAATTTTTTTGTCCAACCATAATTTGCATTTTCTTTCCATATAAGGGAAATTTTACCTGTATCTGTAGCTCTGTTAGTCATTCCGTTTCACAATTATGTCCCCAAATTTTAGCATTTACATGATTCTTATGTTAGGACTGATGTAAGAGAATTGCTTAGCTGAACTACTTTTAAAATTATTATTATTATCAGTAGTAGTAGTAGTATATTTGTTAAGCACTTATGTGTCAGACACTGTTCTAAGTGCTGGGATAAATACAAGTTAATCAGCTGGGGCACAGTCTCCAGTGGTCCTGGTTTGAATTCATCCAGTTTCATCATAATGGGTTTTCCCCTTTTACCACAACATATCAATCATTACTTAATGTCTTTATAAGTTTTTATAGCTTTGCAAAATTAAAAGGGAGCACAATGAAGTCAGGAAAGTATATGTGGAAAGTAAATATGGGAGAATAGAGTGGGGTCAAGGGAAAACCTGGGAACAAACAAAGAGCAATCCAAGAGGAAACAACCTAAACTCATAAAGCCCTGAGAATCTTCATAGAAGTAAAGGGATAATAAAGAATGATAAAATGAGGGGTGAATGGTATTTATCATAATAATAATGATGATGGCATTTATTAAGTGCTTACTGTGTGCAAAGCACTGTCCTAAGTGCTGGGGAGGCTACAAGGTGATCAGATTGTCCCACAGGGAGTTCACAGTCAATCCCCATTTTACAGATGAGGTAACTGAGGAGCAGAGAAGTTAAATGACTTGCCCAAAATCACACAGCTGACAATTGGCGGAGCCGGGATTTGAACCCATGACCACTGACTCAAAAGCCTGTGCTCTTAATAATAATAATAATGGCATTTGTTAAGTGTTTACTATGTGCAAAGCACTGTTCTAAACATTGGGGGGGATACAAGGTGATCAAGTTGTCCCATGTGGGGCTCACAGTCTTTCGTTTTCAATAGAGGCTTGGCTACCATGATGATAACAGAGAGCAAGAACCCTGCATTTCTCATCTCTGCATCCCAAATACTTTAAATATTGTTTGACTGGGTGTCAGCCTCGATCATGGTTTTGATTAAAATAATTCAGCTGTGCTTTTAAGCATGCCCCGAAATCCAAGAGGAAAAAAGAACCACCAGGATGCCAGGAAGAATGTTTTCTTGGCGTCTACCACTGGCATTACTGGAGTCAAATCCCAATCTCTATTTTGGCTGAAAGATATTTTTAGCAGGTCTGAAAAAGAAAAGACATTTTCCAGCTGGTTGATGGTGATTTTAACATTTATACTTAATGAAAGGGCACCCTATATCTTTCACTGTTGTACTAGAAGCAGCGTGGCTCAGTGGAAAGAGCCCGGGCTTTGGAGTCAGAGGTCAGGGGTTCAAATCCCGGCACCGCCAACTGTCCGCTGTGTGACTTTGGGCAAGTCACTTCACTTCTCTGGGCCTCAGTTCCCTCATCTGGAAAATGGGGATGAAGACTGTGAGCCCCCCGTGGGACAACCTAATCACTTTGTAACCTCTCCATTGCTTAGAACAGTGCTTTGCACATACTAAGCACTTAATAAATGCCATTATTATTATTACTATAGATGCTTCATTTTTCTCACTGGAAGATTTCATCCTCTGTTAATGAATGATTCTGTCCTGTCCTGAGCAGTAATACAGAATATTACATTTGAAAACAATTCATTGAAATGGTTTCTAGACCCTGAGGGTAAATACCCTCTTCTCTCATTTTCATAACTTTCTCCAGTGCCACTGGGCATTGTCTTGGTTTTTATCATTTGCAAATGGAAAGCCTTCCTGCTATCACTGCTATGCCATGTTGTAAATAAATGCATCATTCAGTGGTATTTATTTCAGAACACTGTACTAACTGCTTGGGAGAGTACAATACAAGAGAGTTCAATATCGTTTCTACTTCTCTCATTCTAATGTATCTTTTATGTTTTGCTGATTATAGGTAGAGTCTGAAGGACAGAATTTACAATTGTGTCTATGCTTTTTTTTCTTTTCTCTTTATTTCTTTTGGTAATGGTCTGGTCAGATCCAGTTTCACAGATGCATTCCACTTTTTACAGCTTTACCAGTATTGTAGCTGACTCTCATATTCAAGGGATTAGCTCTTTGGTTTCTCTGTTTTAGAAACCTCATAGGAAAGCCTCAGTTACCTCGTCTAAAAAATGGGGATGAAGACTGTGAGCCCCATGTGAGACAGGGACTAGGTTCAACCCGGTTAGCTTGTATTCATTCATTCACTCATTCAATGGTATTTATTGAGCGCCATGGACTACATTCAATCCGATTAGCTTGTATTCATTCATTCATTCATTCAATGGTATTTATTGAGCGCTTACTGTGTGCAGAGCACTGTACTAAGCGCTTGGGAAGTACAAGTTGGCAACATATAGAGACGGTCCCTACCCAACAACGGGCTCACAGTCTAGAAAGGGGAGACAGGCAACAAAACAAAACATGTAGACAGGTGTCAAAATCGTCAGAACAAATAGAATTAAAGCTATATGCACATCATTAACAAAATAAATAGAATAGCAAATATGTACAAGTAAAATAAATAGACTAATAAATGCTGAGAACAGTGCATGATGCACAGTAAGCACTAACAAATACCGTCCCACCTCTCTCCACTCCAGTCTATACTTTGCCCTACTGTCTGGATCTTTTTTAAAAAAAAAAATTCAGTCCTTATCTCCCCACTTCTCAAGAACCTCCAGTGGTTGCCCGTCCACCTCTGCATCAAGCAAAAACTCCTTATCATTGGCTTTAAGATATTCCATCAGCTCTCCCCCTCCTACCTTTCCCCAAAGATTTCCTTCTACATTAACATTTCCTCATCATTTATACGTAATGAAAGGGTACCCTATATCTTTCACTGCAGCATGGCTCAGTGGAAAGAGCCCGGGCTTTGGAGTCAGAGATCAGGGGTTCAAATCCCAGCTCCGCCAATTGTCAGCTGCGTGACTTTGGGCAAGTCACTTAACTTCTCTGGGCCTCAGTTATCTCATCTGTAAAGTGGGGATTAAAACTGTCAGCCCCCTGTGGGACAACCTGATCAACTTGTAACCTCCCCAGTGCTTAGAACAGTGTTTTGCACATAGTAAGTGCTTAAAAATACCATTATTATTATTATTATTATTGTTATTATTATTATTCTACAACCCAACCTGCACACCTACTCAGTGCACCTTTATCTCACCTATCTCACTGCCGACCCCTTGCCCATTCATTCATTCATTCAATTGTATTTACTGAGCATTTACTGTGTGCAGAGCACGGTACTAAGTGGTTGGGAAGTACAAGTTGGCAACATACAGAGACGGTCCCTACCCAACAACGGGCTCACAGTCCATAAGATGATGACGGCATTTATTAAGCGCTTACTATGTGCAAAGCACTGTTCTAAGCGCTGGGGAGGTTACAAGGTGATCAGGTTGTCTCCAGGGGGCTCACGGTCTGAATCCCCATTTTACAGATGAGGTAACTGAGGCCCAGAGAAGTTAAGTGACTTGCCCGAAGTCACACAGCTGACAATTGGTAGAGCCGGGATTTGAACCCATGACCTTTGACTCCAAGGCCTGTGCTCTTTCCCACTGATCTCTGAAAAGTGGCTTTCCCTCACTAAGCCCTCATCCTCCCTACTCCCTCTCCCTTCTTAATTAATTAATTAATGATGGCACTTGTTAATCGCTTACAATGTGCAAAGCACTGTTCTAAGTTCTGGGGAGGATACAAGGTGATCAGGTTGTCCCACGTGGGGCTCTTAATCCCCATTTTACAGATGAGGTAATTTAGGCACAGAGAAGTTAACTGACTTGCCCAAAGTCACACAGCTGACAATTGGCGGAGCTGGGATTTGAACCCATGACTGCCTTTTTGCTGCCTATGCCCTTACATCTGTACCTGTGAAGCATTTGATATTCACCCCACCCTCAACCCCATGGCATTCATTCTAATTTCTGTTTTCCCTCTAGGCTGTAATAATGATAATAATAATAGTAATAATAGTATTTGTTAAGCACTAACTACGTGTCAAGCACTGTTCTAAGCGCTGGGGTAGATACGAGGTAATTAGGTTGTCCCACGTGGGGCTCACAGTCTTAATCCCAATTTTCCAGATGAGGGAACTGAGGCCCAGAGAAGTGAAGTGACTTGCCCAAAGTCCCACAGCTGACAATTGGTGGAGCCAGGATTTGAACCTATGACCTCTGACTCCGAAGCCTGGGCTTTTTCCACTGAGCCATGCTGCTTCTCCATAAATGCCATCATTATTATTATTAATCAATCAATCAATCGTATTTATTGAGTGCTTACTGTGTGCAGAGCACTGTACTAAGCACTTGGGAAGTACAAGTTGGCAACATATACAGTCCCTACCCAACAGTGGGCTCACAGTCTAAAAGACTTATCAATAGTGCAAGAATTGGCCACTGAGTTCACACAAATCAATTCAAACTCATAATGATTTAATGATATTATAATAGATCCTGCAATGTCATCAACACTTCAAATCACTGAATACTTCAATAATTATGTTTGAATATGAATCTAAAATATTTCAACTCCCTGTCAAGAATGAGTTCTCAAACTATTTACTCAGAGTAATAGAAATGCCCCTATTTGAAACTGCGGATATGCAAGATTTAGCCGTTAAAGAGTCAGGGTAAAATTAAAAATCCTCTCAGTAATACCCGAAATCTAAGAAAATCTTTCCAGGAAATTAAACACTTGATCAACAACAGGGAAGGGTTATTTTTGAGAGAAGAGAGATTAAATAGGAGAGTTGTCAGAGAAGAAGTGTCAGGTAGCAGAAGTTGAAATTAATAATGTTCCCTAAGGGACACTCCTTTATTCAAATCCTTTCTTATGAGCCAATGTAATACTTCATTTCTTTTAGTTAGCATATGCAAGAAATACATATCTTTCAAATGGCACAAATGCAGCTGTTAAATGGTAATTTAAAAAGAATTGAAACATGTTCACAGTACAGTTTTAGGGGAGAAGCAGCGTGGCTCAGTGGAGAGAGCACGGACTTTGGAGTCGGAGGTCATGGGTTCAGATCCCGGCTCCGCCAATTAATAATAATAATAATAATAATAATGATGATGGCATTTATTAAGCGCTTACTATGTGCAAAGCACTGTTCTAAGCGCTGGGGTAGATACAAGGTAATCAAGTTGTCCCACGTGGGGCTCACACACTTAATCCCCATTTTCCAGATGAGGGAACTGAGGCCCAGAGAAGTTAAGTGACTTGCCCAAAGTCACACAGCTGACAAGTGGCAGAGCAGGGATTTGAACCCATGACCTCTGACTCCAAAGCCCGAGCTCTTTCCACTGAGCCACGCTGCTGTGTGACTTTGGGCAAGTCACTTAACTTCTCTGGGCCTCAGTGACCTCATCTGTAAAATGGGGATGAAGACTGTGAGCCCCACGTGGGACAACCTGGTTACTTTGTATCCCCCCAGTGCTTAGAATAATAATAATAATAATGGCATTTATTAAGCGCTTACTATGTGCAAAGCACTGTTCTAAGCTCTGGGGAGGTTACAAGGTGATCAGGTTATCCCACAGGGGGCTCACAGTCTTAACCCCCATTTTACAGATGAAGGAACTGAGGCACAGAGAAGTTAAGTGACTTGCCAAGGTCACACAGCAGGCAGTTGGCAGAGCCAGGAGTTGAACCCGTGACCTCTGACTCCAAAGCCTGGGCTCTTTCCACTGAGCCACGCTGCTTCTCTACAGTGAACAGTGCTTTGCACATAGTAAGCACTTAATAAATGTCATTATCATCATCATCGTTTAAGGGGAAAATTGCTAATCTTTGGAACAAAATTTGGTTATTTAAAAAAAAGAAGAAAAGGCAATCCTATTAAGTTTTCATACCGAATCCACACTAAATCCCCGCTCAAGGGCAGTAGAGACACTACTGAGAGGATTTTAGGCCAGCAGAATATTAATGACCCAGATTTGTGACTCTGCTACCTTCAACTTTTATAGAACATAACAACACTCTCCTCTTCAAAATTCTCCAATAGTTACCCAACCTTTTTGCATTGAAAAGAAACCAAAGAACTTCTAACCATTGCAGTGTAGCCTAGTCAAAAGAGCAGGGGCCTCGGAGTCAGAAGGACCTGGTTTCTAATTCTGGCTCTGCCACTTGTCTGCTGTGACCTTGGGGAAGTCATTTCACTTCTCCGTGCCTCAGTTACCTCATCTGTAAAATGGGGATGAAGACTGTGAAACCCATGGGGGGCAGAGACCGTTTCCTATCCAATTATCTCGTACCTACCCCCACACTTAGTACATTGCCTAGCACATAGTAAGCACCTAACAAATACCACAATTCTCATCATTTGTGAGGACCCCGTCTGAACCCCCACTTTTCCTCTGACCATCTCTATATGTTGCCAACTTGTACTTTCCAAGTGCTTAGTACAGTGCTCTGCACACAGTATGTGCTCAATAAATATGATTGAATGAATGAATTATTATTATTATTATTGTTATTATTAATAACCTCCAACTCTCCCATCTTTCCCAGCAGTATCTCAAGAGATCTCCTGCCTTCTCTCAAAATCCCCCCTGCTTCTGCACATCCAACCCCATCCCAGCACTTAGAACAGTGCTCCAGCGCTTAGAACAGTGCTTTGCACATAGTAAGCGCTTAACAAATACCGTTATTATTATTATTATTATCCCTTCGAACCTTATCAAAACAGTTGCCCCCTCCCTTTTGCCCTCCCTATTCGCCATCTTCAACTGTTTGCTCTCCAACAGCTCCTTCTCCGTGATTTTCTAACATGCTCATGTCTCCCCTATCCCCAAATCCCCTTGACCCCACGGCTCAAGTCGTCAGAACGAATAGAATTAAAGCTAAATGCTCATCATTAACAAAATAAATAGAATAGTAAATATGGGGGGGGATCAAGCTTGTGAGCCTCAAGTAAGTCACTTCACTGGGCCTCAGTTCCCTCGTCTGTAAAATGGGGACCAAGATTGTGAGCCTCAAGTGGGACAACCTGATCACCTTGTGTCTATTCCAGCACTTAGCACATAGTAAGCGCTTAACAAACACCAACGTTATTAGTACTGTTATTACAGATGAGGGAACTGAGGCCCAGAGAAGTGACTTGGCCAAGGTCACCCTCCTCCGCCTCCCCATCCCCCCGCCTTACCTCCTTCCCCTCCCCGCAGCACCTGTATATATGGATATCTGTTTGTACGGATTTATTACTCTATTTATTTTACTTGTATGTATTTATTTTATTTGGTTAATATGTTTTGTTCTGTTGTCTGTCTCCCCCTTCTAGACTGTGAGCCCGCTGTTGGGTAGGGACCGTCTCTGTATGTTGCCAACTTGGACTTCCCAAGCGCTTAGTACAGTGCTCTGCACACAGTAAGTGCTCAATAAATACGATTGAATGAATGAATATTCAATCTCTCACTAAATCCTGTCTGTTCCACCTTAACAACATTGCTAAAATCCACCCTTTCCCTCTCCATCCAAACTGCTACCACAGTAATCCAAGCCCTTTTCCTATCCCGCCTTGATTACTGTTTCAGCCGCCTTGCTGACCTCCCTGCCTCCTCTCTCTCCCCACTCCAATCCCTACTTCACTTGGCTGAGCAGATCATTTTTCCACAAAAATATTCAGGCCATCTTCACTCCTCAAGAACCTCCAGTGGTGGCCCAACCGGCTCCGTATCAAACAGAAGCTCATTATCATTGGCTTTAAAAGCACTCAATCTCCTTGTGCCCCCAGGCTTTGGAGTCAGAGGTCATGGGTTCGAAACCCAGCTCCACCACGTCTGCTGTGTGACCTTGGGCAAGTCACTTAACTTCTCTGTGCCTCAGTTACCTCATCTGTAAAATGGGGATGATGACTGTGAGCCCCACGCGGGACAACCTGATCACCTTGTATCCCCCCCAGCGCTTAGAACAGTGCTTTGCACATAGTAAGCGCTTAATAAATGCCATCATTATTATTATTATTATTATTATTATTATTATTACTACAATCCAGCCCACACACTCCACTCCTCTAATGCCAATCTTCTTACTGTACCTCATTCTTATCTAACTCGCCGCCGACCTCCCACCCGCATCTTACCTCTGGCCTATTCCACCCTCCCTCTTCACATCCAACAATTACTTGCCCCCCTCAAAGCCTTACAGAAGGCACATCTCCTTCAAGAGGCCTTTCATCATCATCAATCGTATTTATTGAGCGCTTACTATGTGCAGAGCACTGTACTAAGCGCTTGGGAAGTACAAATTGGCAACATATAGAGACAGTCCCTACCCAACAGTGGACTCACAGTCTAAAAGTCTAAAGTCTAAAAGTCTAAAAGTCTTTCCTGACTAAATCCTCTTTTCCTTTTTTTCCACTCCCTTCTGCTTTTCCCTGACTTGCTCCCTTTATTCCTCCCACCTCCGAGCCCCACAGCACTTATTTACGGAGCCTTAATCATTTATTTATAGTACAGTCTGTCTCCTCCAGACTGTAGAGGGAGCAGGAAATGTGTTTGTTGTATTCATTTATTCAATATTATTTATTAAGCGCTTATTGTGTGCAAAGTACTGTACTAAGTGCTTGGGAGAGTACAATATAGCAACAGACTCATTCTGCCTATAACGAGCTCATTGTTATATTGTACTCTTTCAAGCACTTAGTGCCGTGTTCTGCACCCAGTAAGTGCTCAATTAATGTGATCGATCAATCGCCTGATTGGATTTGTTAAGAACTGACTATATGCCAAGACTAAATTCTGGGATAGATACAAGACTGTGAGCCCACTGCTGGGTAGGGACCGTCTCTATATATTGCTATCTTGTACTTCCCAAGCGCTTAGTACGGTGCTCTGCACACAGTAAGCGCTCAATAAATACGATTGAATGAATGAATAAGCAGACAGGATCAGTCCCTGCCCAAAACGGGCATAGATTCTGAGGAGGAAGAAGAACAAGCACCTTATCGCAATGTGGTTTAGTGGAAAGAGCACGGGTTTGGGAGTCAGAGGACGTGGGTTCTAATACCACCTCTGCCACTTGTCTGCTGTGTGACCTTGGACAAGTCACTTCACTTCTCTCTGCATCATTTACCTCATCAGTAAAATGGGGATGAAGCCTGTCAGCCACATGTGGGACAATCTGATTACCCTGAATCTACACCAGTGCTTAGAACAGTGCTTGGCACCTAGTAAGCGCTTAACAAATAAATACGATTTATTAAGTTAAGTGACTTGCCTAAGGTCACACAGCAGATAAAGGATGGAGTTGGGATTAGAACCCACACCTCCTAACCTCCTGGCCTATGCTCACTCCACTGGTGACCTTCTCTACTTCTCTCCATTAGTGGACTCCCTCTTAACCATCACACTATTCCGCTTCACCTTCCCTTGCGCTTCTTCACTTTTCCTAATTGAACCTTCTAATTGTGTAGCATTCCGTTTTCCTGTCTCTGATGCACAGTTCCTATCTTTCCCCCTTCATTGACTTCCTTTCCATTCAAATCTAGCAAGCCCCAACCCTCCCTCCCTCCCCACCTTCAAGTCCTCCTAAACCATCACCTCCTCCAAGGTGACATACCTTGAGTCATTCTCCACATCCTTCACCAACCTGGCCTTCTCATCAGCCACTTTAGTGTTTACGTGGACACCTTTCATATTTATTGCTTGCCTAACTTGAGCTTGTATTATTTGTGACCATGCTTTCAGACTGGGAGCCCTGTGAGAGACAGGGACTATGTCTGACATGATTATCTTGTATCTACCCCAGTCTTTAGTCCAGTGCTTGGCACAGAATAAGCCCTTAAATACCATTATCATCATCAACATCTAATTTTTTAATCTTTTGTATATTTAGCCACTGTATCTCACTTGGTCTGTCCACTAGATTGTAAATTCAAGGACAGGAACTGCCTTATACTTCTAATGCCTAATAAAGTGTCCTGGCACAGAATAGACAATCAGTAAACACTTCGTTGCTGTTGTGGTTGATGATGATAATGATGATGATATGATGATGTTGATGATGAATAGTGTGTGAATATTCATTTCCAGTTGAGGGAGCGTTTTACAGGTTCTCATCTTCCCTTCATGTACTCGCTTTTCTCTGTGCTTTTGTTAGAATCCTTGGAACAGGGAAGACCCTGCTTCCCAAAATCACTTCTCTCTGTTGGAAATACTAATAGTGATAGTGCTATAGCATACCTTCCCAAGCACTTAGTACAGTGCTCTGCGCACAGTTAGCGCTCAATAAATACCACTGATGGTGATTGATGATAATAGGGGAGAATTTAAAATATGTCTTCCTTTTCTCCTCCATGTCAAAACCTTTCTGTCCCACTATACTCTTCTCCAGTGCTTCCCACTTCTTATTCCCAGCCTCTACCCATCTCTTCTGCTTCCCAACACCCCTCTTCCCTGTTCTTGTTCTCCATTCCTGCTCCATCTCTCCCACTCTCTATCCTCCTGCTTCCACCCTATTTTGTGTGCTATACCTAAATAAATCAGATTCCCCTTTCATAAGATATGACCAAAAAGCATCTTTCATTTGAATTCCAGCTGCTCTTGACTCAAATGGTGAACCAAGACAAAGTCAATTGATTTTTCTGCATTTGTCTCTTCGTCTATAAAATGAGAATACCGTTGACCTACTTTTGACCAGGATTATGAGGATTCACTAATTAATTGTTGAAAATAAACTAGCAGACATTAAATATGCTCCCATCTCCCACATTTCAAAGCTCTGCAAATTAAGCTCTGGGAGATTTCATTGGACAGAGGTATAAACATTCAGAAGTAATTTAGGAGAAAGCGTGTTCTTCAGAAGTGCATGGACATGTTTGTAAATCAAAATTTTTAGCTGAAATACTGCAGGATGGAAAGCCCACTAGGTGATAGGATATTCTGACAGGGCCCTCTTGATCTGTGATTTTAGGTAGGCCCACAAAACTGAACATGGAAGATATCCAGGCACCAGAACTTTCTGTTATAGGTGCACTTCCATATCAGATGTCTTGAATTTTGAGCTTATGAGGAAAAATCTTTTTGATCAAAATATTTAAAGGAAAAAATGTGAGGGTTTTTTTTTTGGGGGGGGGATTAAAAACAGTTGATTTCCATCTCAGGTGTCTTGAGTTTTGAGCTTATGAGGAAAAATTTTTTTGATCATAATATTTACAAGAAAAAATGCAAGTTTTTTTGGGCGGGGGGGGGAGGGGGTTAAAAACAGTCGGCCCTCCTGGAAATTGAACTTGGTTCATGATCAACTCTCCTTTGGCTCCCTTTCAACTTTTTAAATTGATGGCCCCTCAAAATGTCTGCTATTATAAATGAATGATGTTTTATGTGTGCAGGTTTCTGTAGGTGTCCTTTCTCCTCAAAGATGGTGTATAGTGCTCAGCACGAAGTAAGCACTCAATAAGTACAATGGAATGAATGAATGAATTTATAACTTCCCATTAAGTTCCACTAGCCTTCCTGCTGTTTCAGGCTGCCAGATCTATGTAGTCTTTGGGCCCTCCAATGGGAGGGGGGCATATGATAGCCTCCCATAGGTTTTAAGATGGAAGACAATGATAGCTAGGGTTTTCCTCTCCTATTTATGGTCTCTGGGTTTACTGATGGGCAAGTGAAGTCAGTGCTTTGACAAACTTTCCCTTCGGATGACTGCCGGAGTCTTTAAAAGGCCCCCTTTCCCTGTAGGAACCCACCAGAATGGGGTTATGACGCTTTTGTTAATGAGGGAAGTGAAAAGTTCAGCACATTTGTTAAAAAAAAATTTCCCTGAACAGTAGGGGAACAAGTATGCAGGCGAAGAAAAGAGAAATGGAGAGAGTAGATTTTGTAAAGGAGTCACCCTGCCCCTAACCCCATTAAACAGCTATTCGAAGCCACTGAGCTCCAAACACCTAAATTATTGAGTTCCTTTTCTGGATCTCATAGCCAGTCTCAGGCCTAAATGTTCTGAGCCATTTTTTTTTAATACAAGAGGTCAAGTTAAAATTAATTTGAAGTTCACATGAAGGAGAAGCCAAATAAAAGAGTGAAAATAGAAAGGTGAGGTTCCAGGTGTGATTTATGGGTTCAGTCAAATGATCAGTCGACGATATTTACTGAGCACCTACTGTGTGCAGAGTTCTGTCTTGGGAAAGTAGAATGCAACAGAGTTGTAGACACATTCCTTGTGTACCAGGAGCTTAGAGTTTACGGAGGGAGGCAGACAGGCAAATTATGGATACATACATAAGTGCCATGGGCCTGAAGGTGGGATAAATATCAAGTGCTGGAAAGGTACAGAAACAATTACACAGGTGAAGCAGAAGGGAGAAGGATTAGGGAAATGAGGGGTTTGTCAAAGAAGGCCTCTTGGAGAAGATGGGGTTTTAATAAGGCTTTGAAGGTGGGGACAGTTACCGTCTTTCATACGTGAAGCGGGAGGGAGTTCCAAGCCAGAGGTCTAGGGGTCGGCATCGAGGTAGGCAAGATAGAGATACAGTGAGTAGGTTGTCCTGGAAACATTCATTTTTATTTATATCATTTTCTCCTTAAAATAATAATAATAATAATAATAATAATAATAATAATAATAATAATAATAATGGCATTTATTAAGCACTTACTATGTGCAAAGCACTGTTCTAAGCTCTGGGGAGGTTACAAGATGATCAGGTTGTCCCACTCGGGGCTCACAGTCTTAATCCCCATTTTATAGATGAGGTAACTGAGCCACAGAGAAGTGAAGTGACTTGCCCAAAGTCACACAGCCGACAACTGGTGGAGCCGGGCTTTGAACCCATGACCTCTGACTCCAAAGCCCGGGCTCTTTTCCATTGAGCCACACTGCTTCTCTTAGAACACTTTCTTCATTAGTGAAATACTATTCTTCAGCATACTATGCATTTTTCTATATTCATTCATTCAATCATATTTACTGAGCACGTACTGTGTGCACAGCACTGTACTAAGCGCTTGGAAAGTACAATTCAGCAACAGACAGAGACAATCCATACCCAATAGCGGGCTCACAGTTTAGAAGGGGGAGACAGACAACAAAACAAAACAAGTAGATAGACGTCAATAGCATCAAAATTTATTATGTAGTTCATTTTTAAACTAACTTAAACTTTATTGCCCCCAGTACACATATAAAACTAAAATTCTAACAATGTTTGACAGCATCGTCTTGTCTCGTGCTGTCGAGTCGTCTCCGACCCATAGCGATGCCATGGACGCATCTTTCCCGGAACACCCCATCTGCAGTCGTTCTGGTAGTGGATCCCTAGGGTTTTCTTGGTAAAAATACCGAAGTGATTTACCATTGCTTTCTTTTGTGCAATAAACTTGAGTCCCTGCCCTCAACTCTCTCCCACGCTGCTGCTGGCCAGCACAGGTGAGTTTTGACTTCTAACAAATTGTCTTCCATTAGTTAGCCACTGCCCAAATGAGGAATGGAATGGATATGCTTCTGCTTGACTCTCCCTCCTGTAGTCGAGACTGGTAGAGTACTGGAAACTCTCCAGGTGTGACCCTGAGAGGGGGTTTGACAGCATTAAAGATACAAAATACAGAAACTGTGGCATCACAGTTATCCTTAGAATCGAGGAATTTAAAGTGCTAAATGTAGCTTGGTTCAATAATTCAGTATTTCTAATTAACATAAATCATTTTATATTGAAAAAACATTCTTGATCTATGAAAGCACTTTGTGTCCTGTAGAGTGATTTTTTTCACCATTATTTTATTTTTTGAATCCAAAGCATTCCTTTAATCTCCTCATTAAACATATATGCATATGCGTAAACATCTTACTCCCCCTGAATTTAACTGGAGTTCAATTTTGGTAAGTCCTACGTGCCTGAATAGAAACGAATCTTCATATTTCCCAAATCAAACTGAGTATATAATTTTAAAATACTTGTGGAAAAAATTAGTACTAACTAGAAATAGAAAAGTAAAGTAATGGGCAACTAAAATAATCAGCAGTGTGGGAAAGTTTCTGTTCAAGCTCTTCAGGATGCGAAGAAGAAGGCTGGTTAGGAAATGATTTAAATCTACAAAATCAGGAAGACAGCAGACAGGGTAAATTCAGTGACTCCAGAGCAAGAAGACATGCTCAATTTTGGTCAACATTATCTCTGCCCGATCCATTGCTTCCAAACCTTTGGATCATTAATCAATTAAGGAAGCAATTCATCATTGAGAGAAGCAGTGTGGCTCAGTAGAAAAGAGCATGGGCTTTGGAGTCAGAGGTCTAGCGTTCAAATCCCTGCTCTGCCAATTGTCAGCTGTGTGACTTTGGGCAAGTCACTTCACTTCTCTGTGCTTCAGTTACCTCATCTGTAAAATGGGGATTAAGACTGTGAGCCCCACGTGGGACAACATGATCACATTGTATCCCCCCCCAGGGCTTAGAACAGTGCTTTGCACATAGTAAGCGCTTAACAAATGCCATCATTATGATTATTATTATTGTAACCTCCCTAGCGCTTAGAACAGTGCTTTGCACATAGTAAGCGCTTACTAAGTGCCATCATCATCATCATTTTGGAAGCTAATTATGACCAGAGCTCTATGTTAAGTGCAGTAGTGATAGAGACATGATCCCTTGTCTCAAGGAAGTTTATAACTCAACAGGGGAAACAAACACTAAAATAAATTACAGATATTGGGGAGCAATAGAGCATAAAGGTATGCAAGTAAGGGCAAGGGATTGTGTGCAGGGCGTTTGTGTTTGTGTGTAGATTTCCAAGTGCTTATGTGACAGGGAAATGCTGAAATAGTAGTAGAGGGGAAATTTTTTGGGGAGATAGAATTTAATCAGGAAAGGCCTCCAGGTGGAGATGTGATTTTAGAAGGACTTTGAAAGGGTACTGATTTGTCAGATGTGAAGGGGAAAGGGAAAGTTGTTATTCATTCAAGCGTATTTAATGAGTGCTTACTGTGTGCAGAGCACTGTACTAAGCACTTGGGAAAGTATAATACAGCAATAAACAGTGACATTCCCTGCCCACAACTTGCTCACAGTCTAGAGCGGGGGAGACAGACATCAATACAAATAAATAAAATGACAGATATGTACACAACTGTTTTGGGGCTGGAAGAGGAGAAGAGGAAAGGGAGCAAGTCAGGGTGATACAGAACGGAGTGGGAGATGAGGAAAAGTGGGGCTTAATCTGGGAAGGCCTCTTGGAGGAGATGCGTCTTCAGCAAGGCTTTGTAGTGCGGGAGAGTGGTTGTCTGTCTCTTCTCCCACTCCCTTCTGTATCATCCTTGCCCTTGGATATACTGTAAGTTCATTGTGGGCAGGGAATGTGTCTGTTTATTGTTGTATTGAACTCTCCCAAGGGCACAGTTATCAGGCAGAAGAGATGATACTAACGAGGGGTTGGTGACAAGAGAGATTTATACTTGGATTTGCTCCCTTTTTTACCCCTCCCTCGACCCCACAGCACTTATGTACATATAGGTAATTCATTTATTTATATTAATGTAAGTCTCCCCCTCTAGACTGTAAGCTAGTTGTGGGCGGAGAATGTATCTACTGATTCTGACTCCCAAGTTCTTAGGACAGTCTTCTGTACAGAGTAAACTCTCAATAAATAAGATTGAATGATTGATGAGAGATAATAATAATAATAATAATGGTATTAAGTGCTTACTATGTGCTGTGTACTGTAATAATAATAATAATAATAATGATGGCATTTATTAAGCGCTTACTATGTGCAAAGCATTGTTCTAAGCGCTGGGGAGGTTACAAGGTGATCAGGTTGTCGTTCCACAGGGGGCTCACAGTCAATCCCCAATTTACAGATGAGGTAACTGAGGCCCAGAGAAGTTAAGTGACTTGCCCAAAGTCACACAGCTGACAACTGGCAGAGCCGGGATTTGAACCGATGACCACTGACTCCAAAGCCCGGGCTCTTTCCACTGAGCTAAGCTGCTTCTTCTGTACTAAGTGCTGGGTGGATACAAGCAAATCGAGTTGGACACAGTCCCTATCCCTATCGCATGGAGCTCAGTCTCAATCCCCATTGTACAGATGAGGTAACTGAGGCACAGGGAAGTTAAGTGAAAGCAAGGCACAGAAAGCAGGTTTTCTTTCTCTCCCCCTTCTAGACTGTGAGCCCACTGTTAGGTAGGGACTGTCTCTATATGTTGCCAACTTGTACTTTCCAAGCGCTTAGTACAGTGCTCTGCACACAGTAAGCGCTCAATAAATACGATTGATTGATTGATTGATTGAAATGTGTGAGTTAGGGTGTAGTGGGAGATCTGGGATGTCGGGGAAGCCGACAGAATCCCCTTAGATGTTATTTATTTTTCCCTGAGCTGTGCAATTCAGTTGGCATAAACATAAACTCTGTTCATGTCTTGGGGAAATAATCACGGGCAAATAGAGGCCTACTAAGCCTTTAGCAGGTTTTTAGACTTGAGAGACCTAGATTGGCTCTCTACACTGGCATATTTCACTGGATGTTTGCCCAACCTTCTGTTTTGCTTTAGTTATTCAGAACAAGTCTTAAAGGGAGGATCTAAAGAACAGACTGTTCTATAATATGAGCTTAGAATTCTTGTAGAACTCCACATTAAGGAAAACACACACTGAAGTATTTACCATGTCCAACACCATGTGTATGTTCATGTGTGCAGCCAACAACCATTTCTTGAGAAGCAGTATGGCTTAGTGGTTAGAGCATGGACCTTGCAGAAGGACCTGGGTTCTAATCCTAGCTCCACCATATGTCTGGTGTGTGGCCTTGGGCAAATCACTGAACTTCTCTGTGCCTCAGTTACCTCATCTGTAAAATGGGGATAAGAGTGTGAGCCCAAGTGAGACAGGGACTGAGTCCAATCTGATTAACTTGTATGTAATCCAGTGTTGAGAACAGGGTTTAGCACATAGTAAGCACTTAACAAGTACCATCATTATTATTATTATTATTTTTCCAACACCACATCCCATTGTTGCCAAACAGGCTCAGATTTTCAGAATTTCCCAGTTCTGTCATCTAGGTCAAGCCAAAAGATGTAATGAAAATATTCATTCTGGCGGAACTGAATGTACCAAAGTTTCTTTGGAAAATTTTGTGTTGAAATAGTATGTCTACTTTATAGATTGTTCTGAAGACTCTAGAGTCTATAGTTAAAAATGAGTACCAAAGCATCTTAAATTAATGAATTCAGTGAATGTCTCAGTTTTGTGATATAGAGACTTTTAAAATGCCCTATTTTATGAAATTACTTGAATTGGATTGGTTTTGTAAGCTACTCATCAAATTCTGAGACAAAATTTTGAAGTTTGACCCAATTCAAAAGTTATATTTTTAGGTTTTGAATCATAACAAATGCATGTGTTTCCAATTGAATAAATGTTTGTGCAAGTGAATACAGTTTCTTAGGAATGTAATTTTCCCCTTTTGTGCTTGCAAAGTTGCAAGTACAATGTCCTTGGGAAATTAACAAAAATTAACACTTTAAAAGAAGAAAAAGATCTTATGCAAATAAAGGACTACGTTGCAGATGCCTTCATAATGAATTCAATTATTTCCACTCGGGTTGGAGAGAGATCAGGGTTATTTGGTCTCCCCGAATGTACTCCTTTATTAATGGGAGAGGTGACAGACAGTAGATGCTGCATAAATGTCAGTAGTCACCTTGAGGAGGTGAAGATAAAGGGAGGGAGGGTATACTTTTCATTCATTCATTCAATCGTATTTATTGAGTGCTTACTGTGTGCAGAGCACTATACTAAACGCTTGGGAAGTAAAAGTTGGCAACATATAGAAATGGTCCCCACCCAACAACGGGCTCACAGTCTAGAAGGGGGAGACAGGCAACAAAACAAAACACGAGGACAGGTGTCAAGTCATCAGAACAAATAGAACTAAAGCTAAATTCATGCCATTAACAAAATAAATAGAATAGTTAATATGTACAAGTAAAATAGAGTAATAAATCTTTACAAACTTATATACAGGTGCTGTGGGGAGGGGAAGGAGGTAGAGAGGGGGCATGGGGAGGAGGAGAGGAAAAAGGGGGCTCAGTGTGGGATGCTCTCTTCCCCAGCTAGCAATAAACTCATGATCCTGGCTCTGAGACCAATATTGAGGAATCCATCAGCTTTGGCCACATTTAAGTAGTGTGGCTTTGGAGGAAAGAGCTTGGGCTGGGGTGTCAGAGGACCTGGGTTCTAATTTTAGATCAACGACTTGTCTGCTGTGTGACCCTGGGCAAGTCACTTCACTTCTCTGTGCCTCAATCACCTTATTTATGAAATGGGAATTAAGACTGTGAGCCCCACAGGGGTTGTGGACTGTGTCCACCTTGATTAGCTTGTATCTTCCCCATCTCTTAGTAGTGCCAGCACATAGTCAGTACTTAACATATACCACAAAAAAATGATATGACAGAAGCTCCCCAAAACTGATTTGTTTAAATCATCCAGTGATGGGGGGGAAAGGAGGAATTTTTTTTTGTCTGAATATCCAGATTGTCTAATCAACTTAAATTAACTAGTTTTATGCTATCTCTCCAGTTTACTACATGCAGTTTAAGACCAGATTGATCAAACTCCCTCAAATTTTGAGAAATTTGAACGGTAGGCCAAGATATGTATGTGATCAGAAAATCTGTTTTAGAACTGAAATTCATTTTATATTCTGAGAAAATGAGGAGTTGGGATAATGAGGGAGAGGAATCATCAGTCGTTTCAAGAACGATCTAAGCGGAATATGATCCCTATTGGTGACAAGTTTTCCTTGAGAACTAGTGAATGCATGTAACTTGATCGAAACCTTTTTTTTTCCACAGTGTTGCTCCAGACTCACTAAAAATTGGGTGAAATTTATTTCAAAATATTTGAAAACTTCCTCTTTTTAAACTGTGCCCTTATTTTGCAATCCCAGAGCTCTATGGGAATGCCCAGAAAAATCCCAGTAAAAATGTGGGCTGCAGCCAACAGATGCTTTTGCTGCTGTTTCTACCGTATACCATGAATGACAACTTCAAACATATGGAAGATTTAATGGCCCATGCATTTCAAAAACACCTACAGTAATAGTAGTATTTCTTAAGTTCTTCAGGTTTGCAGAGCACTCTATTAAACATTAGGAGAGAATACCCAGGTGGGAATTAGACATAGTCCCTGTCCTTCAGTGGGTCAAGTAGATGTGTGATCCCTTCAAATAGTTTAGACGTTATCGTCCTTTTTTCTTTCCCCCAATTTCAGGAGTTTTTTGAGCTTTTCAGGATTGTTTTCCAGATAGCCCTCTTCCTAAAAATTTGGGGAACAATTCTTCAAGCTATTTCCATGACTACCATTCCCTTCAAATTAATCAGAAACACCTAAACTTCAAGGCTCTCACCTAATAATAATACTGGTATTTAATGATGGCATTTATTAAGCGCTTCCTATGTGCAAAGCATCATCATCATCATCATCAATCGTATTTATTGAGATCTTACTGTGTGCAGAGCACTGTACTAAGTGCTTGGGAAGTACAAGTTGGCAACATATAGAGACGGTCCCTACCCAACAGTGGGCTCACAGTCTAGAAGGGGGAGACAGAGAACAAAACAAAATCAATCAATCAATCAATCGTATTTATTGAGTGCTTACTATGTGCAGAGCACTGTACTAAGCGCTTGGGAAGTACAAATTGGCATCACATAGAGACAGTCCCTACCCAACAGTGGGCTCACAGTCTAAAAGGGGGAGACAGAGAACAGAACCAAACATACCAACAAAATAAAATAAGTAGGATAGAAATGTACAAGTAAAATAAATAAATAAATAAATAAATAGAGTAATAAATATGTACAACCATATATACATATATACAGGTGCTGTGGGGAAGGGAAGGAGGTAAGACGGGGGGATGGAGAGGGGGACCAGGGGGAGAGGAAGGAAGGGGCTCAGTCTGGGAAGGCCTCCTGGAGGAGGTGAGCTCTCAGCAGGGCCTTGAAGGGAGGAAGAGAGCTAGCTTGGCGGATGGGCAGAGGGAGGGCATTCCAGGCCCGGGGGGATGACGTGGGCCGGGGGTCGACGGCGGGACAGGCGAGAGCGAGGTACAGTGAGGAGATTAGTGGTGGAGGAGCGGAGGGTGCGGGCTGGGCAGTAGAAGGAGAGAAGGGAGGTGAGGTAGGAGGGGGCGAGGTGATGGACAGCCTTGAAGCCCAGGGTGAGGAGTTTCTGCCTGATGCGCAGATTGATCGGTAGCCATTGGAGGTTTTTGAGGAGGGGAGTAATATGTCCAGAGCGTTTCTGGACAAAGATAATCCGGGCAGCAGCATGAAGTATGGATTGAAGTGGAGAGAGACACGAGGATGGGAGATCAGAGAGAAGGCTAGTGCAGTAGTCCAGACGGGATAGGATGAGAGCTTGAATGAGCAGGGTAGCGGTTGGGATGGAGAGGAAAGGGCGGATCTTGGCAATGTTGCGGAGCTGAGACCGGCAAGTTTTGGTGACGGCTTGGATGTGAGGGGTGAATGAGAGAGCGGAGTCGAGGATGACACCAAGGTTGCGGGCTTGTGAGACGGGAAGGATGGTAGTGCCGTCAACAGAGATGGGAAAGTCAGGGAGAGGACAAGGTTTGGGAGGGAAGACAAGGAGTTCAGTCTTCGACATGTTGAGCTTTAGGTGGCGGGCGGACATCCAGATGGAGATGTCCTGAAGGCAGGAGGAGATGCGAGCCTGGAGGGAGGGGGAGAGGGCAGGGGCAGAGATGTAGATCTGGGTGTCATAAGCGTAGAGATGATAGTTGAAGCCGTGGGAGCGAATGAGGTCACCAAGGGAGTGAGTGTAGATTGAGAACAGAAGGGGACCAAGCACTGAACCTTGGGGAACGCCCACAGTAAAGGGATGGGAGGGGGAGGAGGAGCCTGCAAAAGAGACTGAGAAAGAACGACCGGAGAGATAAGAGGAGAACCAGGAGAGGACGGAGTCTGTGAAGCCAAGGTCAGATAACGTGTGGAGGAGAAGGGGGTGGTCCACAGTGTCAAAGGCAGCTGAGAGGTCGAGGAGGATTAGGACAGAGTATGAGCCGTTGGATTTGGCAAGCAGGAGGTCATTGGTGACCTTTGAGAGTGCAGTTTCCGTGGAATGAAGGGGACGGAAGCCAGACTGGAGGGGGTCGAGGAGAGAGTTGTTGTTGAGGAATTCTAGGCAGCGCGTGTAGACAACTCGTTCAAGGAGTTTGGAAAGGAATGGTAGGAGGGATATGGGACGATAACTAGAAGGTGAGGTGGGGTCAAGAGAGGGCTTTTTAGGATGGGAGAGACATGGGCATGTTTGAAGGCAGAGGGGAAGGAACCAGTGGAGAGTGAGCGGTTGAAGATGGAAGTTAGGGAGGGGAGAAGGGATGGAGCGAGAGATTTCATAACAAAACATATTAACAAAATAAAATAAATAGAATAAATATGTACAAATAAAATAAATAGAGTAATAAATACGTACAAACATACATACATATATACAGGTGCTGTGGGGAGGGGAAGGAGGTAAGGTGGGGGGATGGGGGGGGAGGAGGGAGAGAGGAAGGAGGGGGCTATCAATCATTCATTCAGTCATACTTATTGAGCACTTAACTGTGTGCAGAACACTGTACTAAGCACTTGGAAAGTATTAATATTAATGGTATTTATTAAGTGCTTACTATGTGCAAAGCACTTTTTAAAGCACTGGACAATTCAGCAATGAAGAGGAACAATCCCTGCCCACCCCGGGCTTACCACACTTAATACCGCACTTAACCCCCTTTTAGACTGTGAGCCCACTGTTGGGTAGGGACTGTCTCTATATGTTGCCAACTTGTACTTCCCAAGCGCTTAGTACAGTGCTCTGCACACAGTAAGCGCTCAATAAATATGATTGATTGATTGATTAATACATTTCATTTCTAGCCTCAGCACTTATACATAATAAATGCTTTTATTTATCTATTTGAAAATTCAATTATTTATTCATTATCTCATCCTGATACATAACCTGTTGAGGAACAGCAAGAAGTAGTAAATCAGGTTCTAATCCAGGCTCTTCCACTTGTCCGCTGTGTGACCTTGGCGGAGTCATTTAACGTGTCCGAGCCTCCGTTTCTCATCTGTTAAATGGGGATTCAATACCTGTTCACCTTTCTATTTAAACTGAGAGATCCATTTGGAACAAACAGGAACTGTGTCCAACCTGATTCACTTCTACCTATCACAATGCTTAGAACAGCGCTTGCCACATAGTAAACACTTGACAAGTACCGTAATAACCAGTATTTGTAGCTTTAATTTGACAGACATTGTACTATGCAATGGGGTAGATAGAAGATAATCAGGATGGACGTAGTCCCTGCCCCTCACAGGGCTCACGGTCTTAATTCTTGTTCTATAGATGAGGTAACTGAGGCACAGAGAAGTTAAGTACCTTGCCCAAGGTCACCCAGCAATTGGTAGCTCCAGGATTAGAACCCAGGTCCTCGGATTCTCAGGCCCATGTTTTTCCACTACGCCATGCTTCTTCTTTCAGTAGAAGTAGTAGTAGTAATAGTATTTATTTTGTGTTTACCGTGTCTCCACTCCATTAGATTCCAAGTTCTTAGAAGGTAGTGACTGTGTATCTTGTTTCTGTTGTACTCGCACTCACTTAAAAATTTAAGTGTTTAGAACAGTGTTTGACATTTCATAGGTACTCAACAAATACCACTGATGATGATAATGATAGTGACAACCATGATGAATTTCTTTCTTTAATTGGTGAGCCCACTGTTGGGTAGGGACCGTCTCTATATGTTGCCAGCTTGTACTTCCCGAGCGCTTAGTACAGTGCTCTGCACACAGTAAGCGCTCAATAAATACGATTGATTGATTGATCGGTACAAATGAGAGCTCAACTAATTCTCCAAATTTTCAGTGAAAGTATTAAGTGAAAAACATTTTCCCATTTTTGAAATGTTCCTGGTTTCCCTGACATGTTTTTTTAATCTAATCTGACACTCCCATCTATTTCTAGAATACGAAAACAACAATATTTGCCATCCATCTTCAGGATGATTTAACTCAAGAGGTTACTCTATCTCTGTTATAAAAGTCCTAGTTTTCCCAATTGATTCTGGGCTTCCTCTCTGGGCTTGAATAAACATCTGTGTCTGCTTTTCATGCTATTTAATTAAGGAAATGGGATATAAAATAATTTTCATCTGCACCATGTAAATATACAGATTAAATATTAGCTAAACACTTTGAAAATTTAAACAGAAGTGATTTGTACCATGATGTGTTAACCTAAGATAGGGGATCTCTGTGTGAGAACAGGACAGATGGGAGAAGGAGCATGGCTCATTGGAAAGAGCATGGGCTTGGGAGTCAGAGGTCATGGGTTCAAATCCTGGCTCCACCAGTTGTCAGTTGTGTGACCTTGGGCAAGTCACTTAGCTTCTCTGTGCCTGTTACCTCGTCTGTAAAATGGGGATTAAGACTGTGAGCCACAAGTGGGACAACCTGATCACCTTGTAACCTCCCCAGTACTTAGAACAGTGCTTTGCACATAGTAAACACTTAACAAATGCCATTATTATTATTATTATTATTAGATGTGTGGGAAGGGGGTGTGTGGGGTGTGTGGTACCAGCGCTTAGAACAGTGCTTTGCACATAGTAAGCACTTAATAAATGCTATTATTATTAGATCTGTCTAAGGCCAGTATGGGCAGGAATTGTCTTTATTGCTGAATTGTACTTTCCAAGCACTTAGTACAGTGCTTGCTGAATTGTACTTTCCAAGTGCATAGTACAGTGTTTTGCACACAGTGAGCACTCAATAAGTACGATTGAATGAATGAATGAAATGAAATGTACAAACCAGAAGTAACTTATCTCACACTTAGAGACCTCTGATCATCTTTTCACTATTTTTTTGAAGCTTAATTCTGAAATTTTCTGAGGCTTATTTAGCCCTTAGCTACTCAATCGAAACTGAATTTCTGCAAAGGCAGAGACTAAAAGCAGCGTGGCTCAGTGGAAAGAGCACAGGCTTGGGAGTCAGAGGTCATGGGTTCAAATCCCAGTTCCACCGCTTGTCAGCTGTGTGACTTTGGGCAAGTCATTTAACTTCCCTGTGCCTCAGTTACCTCATCTGCAAAATGAGGATTAAGACTGTGAGCCCCACGTGGGACAACCTGGTCACCTTTTATCTTCCCCCAGCGCTTAGAGCAGTGCTTTGCACATAGTAAGCGCTTAACAAATGCCATCATTATCTTCTAGACTGTGAGCCCGTTGTTGGGTAGGGACTCTCTCTATATGTTGCCAATTTGTACTTCCCAAGCACTTAGTACAGTGCTCTGCATACAGTAAGCGCTCAGTAAATTTGAATGAGTGAATGAATGAATTTAATCGCTTGGTGGTGAAAAAATTAATCTGGATCATTTAGGCCCCTAGATCTTCCTAAGTGATCTGGATCACTTCATGAGTGACCAAACAGCATGGCATAATGGATAAAGCACGGACCTGGGAATCAGCAGGTCATGGGTTCTAATCCCGAATCCACCACTTGTCTGCTGTGTGGCCGTGGGCAAGTCACTTCATTTCTCCGTGGCTCAGTTAACTCATCTGCAAAATGGGGATTGAGACTGTGAGCCCCACACGGGACAGGGACTGTGTCCAACCCAATTTGCTTATATCGACCCCAGTTCTTAGTACTACTAATAATAATGATGATGATGATGGCATTCGTTAAGTGGTTACTATGAGCCTAGCACTGTTCAGAGCACTGGGATAGATTCAAGGTAATTAGGTTGTCCCACATGGGGCTCACAGTCTTAATCCCCATTTTACAGATGAGGGAACTGAGGCACAGAGAAGTTAAGTGACTTGCCCAATGTCACACAGCTGACAAGTGGCAGAGCAGGGATTAGAACCCATGAACTCTAACTCCCATTTCCATTAAGCCACACTGCTTCTCTCGTGCACTTACTGTGTGAAGAGCACTGTACTAAGCACTTAGGAGAGTGCAATATAACTGAGCACATAGACACGTTCCCTGCCCACAGTGAGCTTACAGTCTAGAGGGAGATGCAGACATTAATATAAATAAATTATGGATCTGTATATAAATGGAGCTGTGGGGCTGAAGGAGGGGTGAATTAAAGAGTGTAAATCCTAGTGCAAGGACAGTGCCTATCACATAGTAATTGCTGAACAAGTACCATAATTTTTACTGTTATTGTTATTTGGGAGTTACCTACATAGAGGTGGTAGTTGAAGTCATGGCAGTTTAGTGGATTGAGCTCCCCAAGAGAATTAAGTGTCTCAAGGAGGATCCTCAAATGACAGGGAAGGTAAGGAAAGTGCAACTGAGTAAAGGTTTATTCTATTGCTTGGGTTGGAAAAAGGGTATGGTCCCATTGATTTCCAATAAATTCTAATGTTAAAGTTCATTCCTCATTCTTATTAATCTCATTTGAAGTAGCATCCTTTTAAATTTGAACCTTAACAGCAACTTTACTCCATTAGCTCATCAACATTTCTATGCTCAACTGCTAGAATCAATTTGTTAAATAAAAGAAGTCCCTAATGGAAAGAGTACTAGGTTAACAATCTTTAAATATCTGCCGTGCTCTTCGGGCCAGTACTTTAAAGTTTTCGGACAGTAATTCCTCTCATCTGAAGAAGTCATCCTAGGGGATGATTTATGAAAAATTATTATGCAGAAATATTGTATTTCTTGGTGTGAGGAAGTGCTTGACACTAGAACAATACATATTTATGTATGTACATATTTATTATTCTATTTATTTTATTAGTGATGTGTATATATCTATAATTCTATTTATTTATTTTGATTCTATTGATGCCTACTTGTTTTGTTTTGTTGTCTATCTTACCCCTTCTAGACTGTGAGCCGCTGTTGGATAGGGATTGTCTCTATCTGTTGCCGAATTGGAATAATAATAATAAAAAAATAAATAGAGTAATAAATCCGTATAAACATATATACATATATACAGGTGCTGTGGGGAGGGGAAGGAGGTAAGGTGGGGGGGATGGAGAGGGGGAGGAGGGGAAGAAGAAGGAGGGGGCTCAGTCTGGGAAGTCCTCCCAAGAGCTTGACTCAAGCTGCGTGGCCTAGAAGAAAGAGCAAAGTCCTGGAAGTCAAAGGACTTGGGTTCTAATCCCAGCTGTGCCACTTGTCTGCTACATGACCTTAGATAAGTCACTTAACTTCTCTCTGCCTCAGTTTCCTCACCTGTAAAATGGGGATAAAATCCTACTCCCTCCTACAAGGACTATAAACCCAATGTGGGACAGGGATCGTGACCCAACTGGTCATCTTATATCTTCTTCTTCAAATGTCGTCCAGTCGTTTCATTCATTCATATTTATTGAGCACTTACTGTGTGCAGGGCACTGTACCAAGCACTTGGAAAGTACAATTCGGCAACAGATAGAGACAAACCCTACCCAACAATGGGCTCACAGTCTAGAAGGGGGGAAACAGACAACAAAACAAGTAGACAGGAGTCAGCAGCATAAATCGTTTCCGAACTATAGCAACTCCATGGACACACCTTCTTGGGAATGTCCCATCTTCTGTCATAAAGTCGTTCTGGTATATGAATCCATAGAGTTTTCTTGGTAAAGATAAAACTTTAGACTGTGAGCCCACTGTTGGGTAGGGACTGTCTCTATATGTTGCCAACTTGTACTTCCCAAGCGCTTAGTACAGTGTTCTGCACACAGTAAGCGCTCAATAAATACGATTGATGATAAAGATAAAGAAGTAGTTTACCATGGCCTTTTCCCACACATTAAAACTCCAGTTTCTACCTTTGTCTTTGATCAAAGGTTTGTCACTTGATCATTCACATTTGACTCTTTCCCATACCACTGCTGCCCAGCGTATGAATAAATCTTTCCATTCTAGGGAATAATAATAATAATAATGGCATTTGTTAAGCGCTTACTATATGCAAAGCACTGTTCTAAGCGCTGGGGAGATTACAAGGTGATCAGGTTGTCCCACGGGAGGCTCACAGTTTCTATCCCCATTTTTACAGATGAGGTAACTGGAGAACTTTACAGATTACTGGAGAACATTTTACAGATGAGGTAACTGCTTGGAGAAGCAGCGTGGCTCAGTGGAAAGAGCCTGGGCTTTGGAGTCAGAGGTCAGGGGTTCAAATCCCGGCTCTGCCAACTGTCAGCTGTGTGACTTTGGGCAAGTCACTTAACTTCTCTGGGCCTCAGTTCCCTCATCTGTAAAATGGGGATTAAAACTATGAGCCCCCCGTGGGGCAACCTGATCACCTTGTAACCTTCCCAGCGCTTAGAACAGTGCTTTGCATATAGTAAGCACTTAATAAATGTCGTCATTATTATTATTATTATAACTGAGGCACAGAGAAGTTAAGTGACTTGCCCAAAGTCACACAGCTGACAGTTGGTGCAGCCGGGATTTGAACCCCTGACCTCTGACTCCAAAGCCCGGGCTCTTTCCATTGAGCCACGCTGTTGGTAGCCAGTCCTATATGGAATAGTTCTAAGCTTCATCAGCGTACATGAGCTCTCCTGCCATGATAAGCCGTCGATTCCTAAGAGAAGCAGCATGGCTCAGCGGAAAGAACACGGGCTTTGGAGTCAGAGGTCACGGGTTCAAATCCCCGCTCCACCAACTGTCAGCTGTGTGACGTTGGGCAAGTCACTTAACTTCTCTGTGCTTCAGTTCCCTCATCTGTAAAATGGGGATTAAGACTGTGAGCCCCCCGTGGGGCAACCTGATCACCTTGTAACCTCCCCAGCACTTTAGAACAGTGCTTTGCACGTAGAAAGCGCTTAATAAATGCCATCATTATTATAAGAGAGGTCTCAGCTCTTAGCACAGTCATTGGCAAAGAGTAAGTGTTTAACAAGTAACATAATAATTATAATTAAAGCTATCTAGATGATAAAGATGACTGAGTGAAACCAGTTGCTTTAAAAAAATCACATTATTTTTGAATGGTTATAGGCCTCTGAAAGGGAAAGCAAAACTGACCCAATCAGAACAGTGGGGTCCTGTTATAGGAATCTGTATGGATGAGGATAAAACTTTAGAATTATGAGGCATCGTATGTAGTAAAGTGCCATTAATGTGCAGTTTTAAGATTTTCCGTACTTCTTCCTTTGTGCTAATTGTTAATGCTATGTAATGCTATTCCTTATTAATGCTATTTGAAACATGTAAGGAATTCCAGTACAAAGGATCGAAACAACTAGTAGAAATTGGAGAAACAGGGAGGAGAAAAGCAAGCTCTGGGGATATACTGACATGCAAATTTGAATTGACCAGTACCAAATTCTGAAACATTGCTAGAAATACTGAAATATGGAATTTTTGGTATCTCACTATGCTTAAACGATTTGGGAGACTCCCCTGTGACCTTCCATGTACAGAATGTGAGGTTTCAGATTATAACAACTGTGATATTTGTTAAGGATTCACTAGAGAAGCAGCATGGCTTAGTGGAAAGAGCCCGGGCTTTGGAGTCAGAGGTCGTGGGTTCAAATCCCAGCTCCGCCACTTGTCAGCTGTGTGACTCTGGGCAAGTCACTTCACTTCTCTGGGCCTCAGTTCCCTCATCTGTAAAATGGGGATGAAGACTGTGAGCCCCATGTGGGACAACCTGATTACCTTGTATTTACCCCAGCGCTTAGAACAGTGCTTTGCACATAGTAAGCGCTTAACAAATACCAACATTATTATTATTAGAGAAGCAGCAAGGCTCAGTGGAAAGAGCCCAGGCTTGGGAGCCAGAGGTCGTGGGTTCTAATCCTGCCTCTGCCACTCGTCAGCTGTTTGATTTTGGGCAAGTCACTTAATTTCTCTGGGCCTCAGTTATCTCATCTGTAAAATGGGGATGAAGACTGTGAGCCCTACGAGGGACAACCTGATCACCTTGTATCCCCACCCCCCTCATGCTTAGAACGGTGCTCTGCACATAGTAAGTGCTTAACAAATATCATTATTATTATTATTATTACTATTATTATTATGTGTCAAGCACTGTTCTAAGCACTGGGGGAAATACAAGTTAATCAGGTCAGACCCAATCCCTGCCCCACACAGCATTCACAATATAAGTTGGAGGGAGAATAGGCATTGAATCCCCATTTTAAATAATTAATAAATAAAACTTTTTAGGAAAAGCCATTTGGGTTTTCCAACAAATGTTCCCTTTTCTCAGTTTCTGATTTACATTCATCTGGATTTCTGAAATGTGTTTATTGTTCCCTGGCTGCAAGGAAATTACTTTTGGAAGCAGGATAATAATAATAATGGCATTTGTTAAGCGCTTACTATGTGCAAAGCACTGTTCTAAGCGCTGGGGAGGATACAAGGTGATTAAGTTGTCCCACATGGGGCTCACAGTCAATCCCCATTTTACAGAGGAGGTAACTGAGGCTCAGAGAAGTTAAGTGACTTGCCCAAGGTCACACAGCAGACATGTGGCGGCGCTGGGATTCGAACCCCTGACCTCTGACTCCAAAGCCTGTGCTCTTTCCACTGAGCCACGCTGCTTCTCCAGGATGACATCAACTTCCATTTATAGCTCTTACATTGCATTTTGCTAAGGTGAATTCTAGGTGCATCAACATTATTCCTAGCCATAGTTTACTTATTGGAAGACTACTATACTTATTTTATATGTAAGAATATTTATATATAGTAATACATTAACACAATTAATTTAATCTTAGGTTCAGTAACACCTAATAATTATGTCTAATTTATTGTGAAAACATAATAAAAAATTTTAGACTTCCTCTTTATTTGCCATTACTAGCAGCACTATCTTAATTTAATTATATTTTGTTTGTGATTTTAAACAGGGGCGAATACTGGTTATTCATCAAATTAAATGAAATATGATTTTATTTTAGAAAGCACATCAGTGTAGCTCAATTATATATGATGTGGTAATTGTTTTATTCCAAAAGAGGGAAATTTATAAAAAAAACAGGAAGGAAGAAATAAGGGAGGTGCTTATATTCAATAAAATACAGTAAAAGCATACAGTTGTTTGTTCTTTTGCCTGATGCTATTGCTATTACATAATAAACGCTATTACTACTTTTTGTAAGTGGTATTTGTTAAGCATTTACTATGTGCCAGGCACTGCACTAAGTGCTGGGGTAGATACAAGCTTATCAGGTTCGACGCAGTCCGGGTCCCTCCTGATTTCACAGGTTTCATCCCCATTTTACAGATGAGGTAACTGAGCCACAGAGAAGTTAAGTGATTTGCCCAAGGTCACACAGCAGACAAGTGGCAGAGCCTGGATTAGAACCCAAGTCCTTCTGACTTCCAAGTTTACGCTCTAGCCGCTAGACCTCACTGCTACTTGAACCTTCAAAACTGATAGTGATAAAGAGCCCCCGTCTTTCCAAAAATCATGGAAATGCAGCAGACTATACTTAGGAGTAGGAGAAACTAAGCTCCACAAGCCCCCTCCTTTATTAACTATTTGCTTCTAGTGAAGACTCACCCTCTGGAATTGGAGTTACTTGCTGATTTTATAAATTGTGCTAACAGGATTACTAGGGGTTCATGTTCATGGGAAGCAGCATGATCCAGTGGATAAAAAAACAGGCTTGGTAGTCAAAAGGACCTGGGTTCTAATCCCGGATCCCTTTGTCTGCTGTGTGACTTTGGGCAAGTCACTTCACTTCTCTGGGCCTCAGTTCCCTCATCTGTAAAATAAGGAATGAGACTGTGAGCCCTTCTTGGGACAGGGACTGTAACCAACCCAATTTGCTTGCATCCATCCCAGTGCTTAGTACATAGTGAGCGCTTAACAAATACCACAGTTATTATTCTCTGGGCCTCAGATACCTCATCTGTGAAATGGGGATTAAGACTGTGAGCCCCATGTGGGACATGGTCTGTGTCCAACCTGATTACCTTGTATCCGCTCTACACTTAGAAAAGTTCCTGGCACATAGTAAGCGTTTAACAAACATCATTAAATAAAATTAAAAAACCCACTGTCCAGCCCATGACCACATTTCCAAACGGCATGGTGCTTTATCCCTAACACACTCACACAAAGTTATCGTGAAGTTTCCTTGCACTGCATGTAGAGGAAGTCGGAGAGGGAAATAGGGAAATTCCCCCTACCCCCACCCCCATTTATTCATTCAATCATATTCATTGAGTGCTTACTGTGTGCAGAGCACTGTTCTAAACACTCGGAAAGGACAATTCAGGAACAGAGACAATCCCTACCCAACGACGGGCTCACAGTCTAGAAGGGAGGAGACAGGCAACAAACAAAACAAAACAAGTAGGGGGGCATCAATAGCATCAATATAAATGAATAGAATTGCATATATATATATATATATATGTACTATATATATATACACACATCATTAATAAAATAAATAGAATAGATTCATTCATTCATTCAATCGTATTTATTGAGCGCTTACTGTGTGCATAGCACTGTACTAAGCGCTTGGGAAGTACAAGTTAGCAACGTATAGAGATGGTCCCTATGCAACAGTGGGCTCACAGTCTAGCAGGGGGAGACAGAGAACAAAAGAAAACATATTAACAAAATAAAATAAATAGAATAAATATGTACAAGTAAAATAAATAAATAGAGCAATAAATAAATAATAGATATGTACATATGTACATAAGTACTGTGGGGCGGGGAGGAGAGTAGAGCGGAGGGAGGGGAGGGAATCCCACCCCCTAACTTTCTCCAATAATTCTATGATGTCCCAGATTAATTTCAGGCCACCCATCAATTCCTTAATCAGGGGGAGAATTAGATTTATAGGTTTAGCATCAGTGATGATGATTAACAACAGGTAAGGTATATAAATGGATGTTCAGATGATATCTCACTGATGATGACCGTGATGGTAATAGGAACATGGGTTTGTATATAATTTAAATGATATTTCTCTACTAGCCAGTTCTTTCCTAGGAATTATTTTATAATTAAAAATAATCTTGTGCATTTTACAACTTATGAATGTCATGATTTTGTTTTGTATCTGCTCAAATTGTAACTTTCATTCTTCTCATTGCTTGCTATTGAAGTGCATAATGTAAAATGTTGTAGTCAGTAGCTCGTGTGTTTATATTTTTCACGTTCCTCATTTATTTCTTCTTATCTTTCAACTGTGTAATTGGAGTTATGAGTGTCATATTGTATTGTATTTTCGGCAGGATAATTCTTGCTATCATTTTTCTTCCATTTTCCCTCTACGGTTTAGTGTAAATGTATTTCGCTAGCTCGAATAAGAGTGTTTTTAAAAGGATTTTTAAATTCAAGAATAAAGGATGGCATTTTGTATCTAACTTTAACAGAGCTACCATTTTTATTTAGCACTTTTCCTTACAAGTACTTGGTATAAATCTCAGTTTCGTGAATTGGTGCAAACTGTGAGATTGCATGTGTGTTGTAAGAAATTGAAAAATGCAACAGTAGAAAATGGTATCTTTTTACCATGCCATACTTTTCATTTCCTGGTGGCAGGCTTGGTCTGTAGGGGAAAAGAAAAAAAAATATGTTTTCTTGTTGGATTGAGGAAAATAAAACAATAGGTGATCTCAAAAAAGAAAATAAAAATGGTAGCTCCGTTAAAGTTAGATACAAACTACCATCCTTTATTCTTGAATTTAAAAATCATTTTAAAAACACTCTTATTTGAGCTAGCGAAATACGTTTACACTAAACCGTGAAAGCCTTGCTTTTTCGTGAAGGAATTGAAGAAAGTCTCTTCAACCAAGCATCAATAGGTGCTTCTACATTGCACTGTAAAAATGAATATGGTTTGGCAGTGGCCATTTTCTGAGAGGTTGCCTCAAAGGACTTCCAGGATTTCTGAATGTTCTACTGTGGTGGGAGCAAGTCATTCCCAATAGACGGAATTATTAGAAGAAAGCTATCAATAGGAGCTACCATGACAGCAGTCTGAAGGTGCTTTGTGAGAGCTAAAAAAAAAAAGATTTCATAGTCAAATTAGAGAATGCCTTGCTGGAAGGTGAAAAGAGACCCTCCCTTGTAATCAGGTGGCATTGCTGCAGTGCTAGTGTTTATTGTGTGTTGCATGTAAGTGGTTCCTGCCACTACAAATAGATAAATTCAATCATATTTATTGAGGGAGCCCACTGTGAGCCCACTGTTGGGTAGGGACCGTCTCTATATGTTGCCAACTTGTACTTCCCAAGCGCTTAGTACAGTGCTCTGCACACAGTAAGTGCTCAATAAATACGACTGATTGATTGATTGAGTGCTTACTGTGTGCAAAGCACTGTAGTAAGCATTTGGGAGAGTGCAATATAACAATAAATAGACACATTCCCTGCCCATGCCCCATGTGGGCTGGGCTGCCTTTTGGTGTTAGTCTTTTCACATAGTGCTTTTATTATGTTGTCATTTTTTGATTATGAAAAACACAATAGTTTTTCTTCACTAATATCAATCGATCGTATTTATTGAGTGCTTACTGTGTGCAGAGCACTGTACTAAGTGCTTGGGAAGTACAAGTTGGCAACATATCATCATCATCATCATCATCAATCGTATTTATTGAGCGCTTACTATGTGCAAAGCACTGTACTAAGCACTTGGGAAGTACAAGTTGGCAACATATAGAGACGGTCCCTACCCAACAGTGGGCTCACAGTCTAAAAGTGGGCTCACAGTCTAATATCTAAAGTCTATCTAAATATCTCAAATGTTGCCAACTTGTACTTCCCAAGCGCTTAGTACAGTGCTCTGCACACAGTAAGCGCTCAATAAATACGATTGAATGAATGAATGAATAAAGTTAGGTTGCTGAAATTTCATGTAGATTTTTTTATGGTACTTGTTAAGTACTTACTGAATGGCAAGCCCTACTGACTATTTGGGTAGATAATCAAGTTGGGCAGAGTCTCTGTCTCGCACGCACAAGGTTCACAGTCTAAGTAGGAGAGGGAACAGGTATCGAATCCCCACTTTACAGTTGAGGGTACTGAGGCACAGAGAAGTGGAGTGGCCTGCCCAAAGTCACACAGCAAGGAAGTGGTAGAGCTGGGATTAGAATCCAGGTCCCCAGACGTCCAGGCCTGTGCTCTTCCCACGGAGACTGTGTCTTTACAACACGAAACACAATTCTATCTGCACATCACGGTGAGTGAGAACATGGATGACTTGAAATGACAGGTAGGCTGCTTTCATTCAATCGTATTTATTGAGCGCTTACTGTGTGCAGAGCACTGGACTGAGGCTCCTTGTAGTAGTAGTACTAATATTTATTAAATCCTTAATAAGAATGAGAAGCAGCGTGGCTCACTGGAAAGAACACGGGCTTTGGAGTCAGAGATCATGGGTTCTAATCCCAGCTCTGCCACTTGTCAGCTGTGTGACTTTGGGCAAGTCACTTCACTTCTCTGGGCCTCAGTTACCTCATCTGGAAAATGGGAATTAAGACTGTGAGCCCCACGTGGGACAACCTGATTACCTTGAGCCCACTGTTGGGTAGGGACTGTCTCTATATGTTGCCAACTTGTACTTCCCAAGCGCTTAGTACAGTGCTCTGCACACAGTAAGCGCTCAGTATTATGATTGATTGATTGATTGTATCCCCCCAGCGCTTAGAACAGTGCTTGGCACATGGTAAGCGCTTAAATACCATCGTTATTATTACTGAGTGCAGAGCACTGTACTAATCACTGGAAGAGAACATGCAGGTAGGAATTAGATGTGGTCTCTGTCCCTTGAGGGGCTCACAATGTGGGGAAAAGGGACTGGGGACAGAAACGTCGGAAATGATGAAAGATTAAAGCACAATACCGACAAATACAAACACACACACGAAATCAGTAGGGTGCTGTGGCTAGAAAAGCAGAAAATTAGGCTCTTTGGGGCTTAGAGTTCAGGGCACACTGGAGCCAAGGATCTTTCTGGTGTTTGCAAGACCTCTCATGCCGTGGGACACACAGAAGCAGCTTAAATCCTTGGCCTATTAGGGGGCACAGAGCAGGCCCCCCCGGAGGAGGGAGGGAAGGCGGCAGTTCTCAGGGCACTTTTCTGGGCAGCAATGGAGAGCTCCAAGACCATGCACTGGAGCAGCTTCAATTACTGGCACTCACGGATCATGCCCTATGGGCGGAGAATGTTTGTTTTGCTAAACTCTCAGTAGAACTTTATTTTAGTATCTCTCCATCTATGCCTGTTTCTATGACATCCCCTCTCCAAAGACCACTGAGTTTTTGTTGTTTTATACTTACTGATATTTCTATCTTTGGTCCAGTCTCCTTCTCTTCTTTTTCCTCTCATCTCTCTTCCTTTCTCTCTCTCTCTCTCTTTCCTTGTTTCTTGTATTCTCATTAACTCTTCTTCTTCCACTTTTCCTCTCCCGCCTTGCCCCTCAGACTTTTCTCTTCCTCCCCTTTATTTTTCGTGTTCTCTTCCATCCTTCTTTTCGGCCTCCAAAACCATCTTCTCCTTTCTCCACCCCTCCACTTTCCTCTCCATATAATCTCTCCCCTTATTTTGACTTATTTCTCCTCTTCTGCCTCTTTTCCTTCTCTTTTCATTCATTCATTCAATCATATTTACTGAGCGCTTACTGTGTGCAGAGCACTGTATTAAGCACTTGGGAAGTACAAGACGGCAACATATAGAGACGGTCCCTACCCAACAACCGGCTCGCAGTCTAGAAAGGGAGTACTTATTGTGTGCAGAGCACTATGCTAAGTGCTTGGGAGAGTACAGCTTGCAATACAATGAGTTTACAATCTAGAAGGGGAGACAGACATTAATATAAATAAATGAATTCAATTACGGATATGTAAGGGGGAGACAGACAACAAAATAAAACATGTGGACAGGTGTCAAGTCACCAGAATAAATAAAAATAAAGCTAGATACACATCATTAACAAAATAGAATAGTAAATATGTACAAGTAAAATAAATAGAGTAATAAATCTGTACAAACATATATACAGGTGCTGTGGGGAGGGGAAGGAGGTAGGGCAGGGGGGATGGGGAAGAGGAGAGGAAAAAGGGGGCTCAGTCAAATGTTCCTCTTTCTGAGTATTCACTCAATCATATTTACTGAGCGCTTACTGTGCGCAGAGCACTGTACTGAGAGCTTGGAAAGTACAATTCAGCAAGAGATAGAGACAATCCCTACCCAACAACCGGCTCACAGTCTAGAAAGGGAGTACTTACTGTGTGCAGAGCACTATGCTAAGTGCTTGGGAGAGTACAGCTTGAAATACAATGAGCTTACAATCTAGAAGGGAAGACAGACATTAATATAAATAAATGAATTCAATTACGGATATGTACATAAGTGCTACGAGAGAGGGTTGAATAAAGAGTGCAAATCCTAGTGCAAGGGGGACACAGAAGGGAGTGGGAGAAGAGGGAAATGAGGGCCTAATTGGGGAAGGCCTCTTGGAGGAGACGTCCTTTCAATAAGACTTTGAAGGTGAGGAGAGTGTGCATCTGTCAGATATGACTTTTAGACTGTGAGCCCACTCTTTTAGACGGTGAGTCCACTCTTTTAGACTGTGAGCCCACTGTTGGGTAGGGACTGTCTCTATATGTTGCCAATTTGTACTTCCCAAGCGCTTAGTACAGTGCTCTGCACATAGTAAGCACTCAATAAATACGATTGATGATGATGATATGAAGGGGGAGGAAGTTCCAGGCCAGAGGTAGGACACGGGTGCAGGATGAGTGGTGAGATAGATGAGATGGAGGTACAGTGAGTAGGTTGTCACCAGAGGAGTGAAATGTGTGAGCTAGATTGTAGTAGGAAATCAGGGAGGCAAGGTGGGAGGGAGCAAGGTGATTGAGGCCTTTAAAGCCTTTAAAAAGGCATTTCTGTTTGATGAGGAGGTTGATATGCAACCACTGGAGTTTCTTGAGGAGTAGGGAAATGTGGACTGAATGATTTCGTAGAAAAATGATCCGGGCAGCAGAGTGACATATGCAACAAGAAGGTCAACGAGGAGGCTGATAAGGTAACCAAGGTGAGATAGGAGAAGCAGCGTGGCTCAGTGGAAAGAGCACGGGCTTTGGAGTCAGAGGTCATGGGTTTGAATCCCAGCTCCGCCAATTGTCAGGTGTGTGACTTTGGGCAAGTCACTTAACTTCTCTGTGCCTCAGTTACCTCATCTGTAAAATGGGGATTAAGACTGTGAGCCCTACGTGGGACAACCTGATCACCTTGTAACCTCCCCAGAGCTTAGAACAGTGCTTTGCACATAGTAAGCGCTTAATAAATGCCATCATTATTATTATAAGTGCTTGGATTAATGTGGTAGCAGATTGGATGGAGAGGAAAGAGTGGGTTTTAGGGATGTTGTGAAGGTTAAACCGACAGGATTTGGTGACAGAATGATATGTGGGTTGAATGATAGAGATAAATCGAGGATGATGTCAAGTTTACGGGCTTGTGAGACAGGGATGTTGATGGTGCCGCCTACAGGGGTGGGAAAGTCAGGGAGTGGGAATATGAGAAATTCGGCTTTGGACATGTGAAGTTGGAGGTGTTAGTGGAATATCCAAGTAGAGAAGCCCTGAAGGCAGGAGGAAATGTGAGACTGCAGAGAAGATGAGAGATCAGGGCTGGAGATGTAGATTTGGGAATCACCCACATAGAGATGACAGTTGAAGCCATGCGAGTAAATGAGCCCTCCAAGGGAGTGGGTGTAGATGGAGAATTGAAGAGGCCCCAGAATGAGCCTTGAGTGATTCCTACCATTAAGGTGTGGGAGACAGAGATGGCAAAAGAGACAGAGAATGGGAGGCCAGAAAGGTAGGAGGAGAACCAGGAGAGGACAGTGTCAGTGAAGCCAAGGTTGGATAATATTTCCAGATGAAGGGGGTGTTCCATAGTGTTGAAGGCAACTGAAGGGTCAAGCAGGATTGGGATGTAATAGAGGCCATTGGATTTGGCAAGAAGGAGATCATTGGTGACCTTTGAGAGGACAATTTCAGTGGAATGAAGATGGCAGAAGCCCCTTCCTCATTTCTCTATTTCACCTAAACCACATATCTCTCCACTCCAATTATTCTCTTCTTCCCCCGTTCCCGTCCCCACCAAATGGCTGAAGAATGCCTGATGCATGTGGGGTAAGTCTTTTTTCAACTCTACGGCATGGTATTTTCCCTGGCAGGCAGTTGTAGCAGTTTCCATAGCAAAACGGGGTGTTCCACAGTGTCGAAGGCAACTGAAGGGTCAAGGAGGTTAGGATGCAATAGAGGCCATCAGATTTGGCAAGAAGGAGATCATTGGTGACCTTTGAGAGGACAATTTCGGTAGAATGAAGATGGCAGAAGCCCCTTCCTCATTTCTCTATTTCACCTAAACCGCATATCTCTCCACTCCAATTATTCTCTTCTTCCCCCATTCCCATCCCCACCAAATGGCTGAAGAATGCCTGATGCATGTGGGGTAAGTCTTTTTTCAACTCTACAGCATGGTATTTTCCCTGGCAGGCAGTTGCAGCAGTTTCCATAGCAACCGCCTGCCACGGAACCTGCCACAGCTGTGTGGCAAGCTGTGCAGTATGGCTGTAGCACTCATTCTTGTCATCAGCACTCGCGTACGGATTGAATCCGACGGTGCACACCATGCGGCTGAACCACTCGCTCTCCGGGTCTTGCCCCTCAGACGATCACAGGGCTAGGTGGTGGTGCCCCTTAAAATGGCATTCAAATGTTTATGCCTATGCAGATATAGATATTTGCGGTTTGCTGCTAGCTGTAGCTCAGTGTTTAAGATAGCCAGTGGATTACTCACGCACATAGTAAGAAAACAAAAAGTGCATGTAACTGCATCTATACTCCCATCACCGGCAACTAACGGATTTTTTTTCCACTGTAAAGTAGCATGATAGACAGGATAGATAGCATGATAGAAGCAGTGTGGCCTAGTAGATATTTACATACATCTTGTACATATTTACTATTCTATTTATTTTATTTTGTTAATATGTTTTGTTGTCCGTCTCCCCCTTCTAGACTGTGAGCCAGTTGTTGGGTAGGGACCGTCTCTGTACGTTGCCAACTTGTACTTCCCAAGCGCTTAGTACAGTGCTCTGCACACAGTAAGCGCTCAATAAATACGATTGATTGAATGAATGAATTACTCACACACATAGGAAGAAAACAAAGTGCATGTAACTGCATCTATACTCCCATCACCGGCAACTAATGGATTTTTTTTTCACTGTAAAGTAGCACGATAGACAGGATAGATAGCATGATAGAAGCAGCGTGGCCTACTAGATATTTACATACATCTTGTACATATTTACTATTCTATTTATTTAATTTTGTTAATATGTTTTGTTCTGTTGTCCGTCTCCCCCTTCTAGACTGTGAGCCAGTTGTTGGGTAGGGACCGTCTCTGTACGTTGCCAACTTGTACTTCCCAAGCGCTTAGTACAGTGCTCTGCACACAGTAAGCGCTCAATAAATACGATTGAATGAATGAATGAATTACTCACACACATAGGAAGAAAACAAAGTGCATGTAACTGCATCTATACTCCCATCACCGGCAACTAACGGATTTTTTTTCACTGTAAAGTAGCATGATAGACAGGATAGATAGCATGATAGAAGCGGCGTGGCCTAGTAGATATTTACATACATCTTGTACATATTTACTGTTCTACTTATTTTATTTTGTTAATATGTTTTGTTTTGTTGTCCATCTCCCCCTTCTAGACTGTGAGCCCATTGTTGGGTAGGGACTGTCTCTATATGTTGCCAACTTGTACTTCCCAAGCGCTTAGTACAGTGCTCTGCACACAGTAAGTGCTCAATAAATACAATTGAGTGAATAGTAGATAGAGCATGGGCCTGGGAGTAAGAAGGACCTGAGTTCCAATTCCAGCTCCACCATGTGTCTGTTGTGTGACCTTGGGCAAATCACTTAAACTCTCTATGCTTCAATTACCTCATCTTAATGGGGATTAAGCCTGAACCCCATGTGAGACAGGGACTGTGTTCAACCTTATTAGCTTGTATTTACCCCAGTGCTTATTGTTATTAATAATAATAATTGTGGTAATTGTTAAGTGCCTACTGTGTGCCAGGCACATCTAATCACTGAGGTGGATACAAGCAAATCAGGTTGGACACAGTCCCTGCCCCATATGGGGCTCATGGTCTTAATCCCCATTTTACAGATGAGGTAACTGAGGAACAGAAAATAAAGTGACTACCCCAAGGTCACACAGCAGACAAGGGGCAGAGCTGGGTTTAGTTTTCAGGTCTTTCTGGCTCCTAGGCCTATGGCCCAGGTCCAGGCCTCTGGCTTTATCCGCTAAACCACGCTGCTTCAGTGCTTAGTACAGTGCCTGGCCCATAGTAAGCACTTAACAAATACCATAAAATAATAATGTCATCGTCACGTATTCTATGAGAAACACCCACGCTGCCTGACCATCGTCTTGTGGCCTGGAGAATGAAATTTGAGCTGGCACCATCATGGTCTTTCCACTTACAAAGAAGGTCAGCATACCAACTTTGACTCTGTTTACCAAATATCTCGAGTTAGTCAACATCCCGAATCGGGCTCTTGACTCACTCTCCTATTCTGATAACACCAATGTTAATTGTAAATGTTAAGCATTTACCCTGTGCTAAGCACTGTACTAAGTGCTGGAGTAGATAGAAGATAATCAGGTCAAACATAGCCCTTGTCTCACATGGGGCTCACACTCTAAGTAGAAGGGAGAGCAAGTATTCAATCTCCATTTTACAGTTCAGGAAACTGAGGCCCTTGAAAATTCAAATGACTTGCCCAAGGTCACACAGCAGCAGTCAAGCGGCGGAGCTAGGCTCTTGAGACAACCCGGTTAATATTCAAGGACAGCATATATGGCATGGTTCAGAGCATACAAAGAATGAGCAAGATGGTACAAACACATCTATTGTACAAAACTGATCAATAGCCAGAAAAAAATCTGCTTAAATAAAAAGTAAAACAAGTGAAAGCTGGAACAATGAACAAGAGGCCTTCGAAATCCATCTTTTTGGGGTTTCAGACATCAATTTCTTGTATTACAACTGTACAGTCTTATGTAAGCAAATATTATTTCAATATGAGAAGTATAGAACATAATTATTACAGATTCGAGTGCATTTCAATGAAAAATGGAAAAGATGATTTCTGATAGATTTCCTTTATCAAAAAGTAGAGCCCAAATCAAGCACATTCAAACTGATTACAAAGAAAATCAATTTCTAGAAGGAGCAATCAATGAAATCCATCACAAACTTTAAAATTCATCTTCAACATTCATTCATTCATCTTAATCTGTGTCTGCACAAAGAGAAGCTAGTTTCTTTCATGTAGTTTTTTCATAGAAAACTTTATCTGAACCTGTATTTACCCAAGTACATGGGGATTGTGACTTGATTAGTGTAACAGCCTCCTTGCTGACCTCCTTACCTCCTGTCTTTCCCCACTCCAGGCTATACTCCACCTGTTGTCCAGATCATTTTTCTACTAAAGTAATAATGATGGTATTCATTAAGCGCTTACTCTGTGCCAAGCACTGCTGTAAGCAAGCTCACCTCTTCCAGGAGGCCTTCCCAGACTCAGCCCCCTTTTTCCTCTCCTCCTCCCCATCCCCACCTCTGCCCTACCTCCTTCCCCTCCCCACAGCACCTGTCTATATGTTTGTACAGATTTATTACTCTATTTTACTTGTACATATTCACTATTCTATTTATTTTGTTAATGATGGGCATCTAGCTTTACTTCTATTTATTCTGATGACTTGACACCTGTCCACATGTTTTGTTTTGTTGTCTGTCTCCCCCTTCTAGACTGTGAGCCCGTTGTTGGGTAGGGACGGTCTCTATATGTTGCCAACTTGTCCTTCCCAAGCGCTTACTACAGTGCTCTGCACACAGTAAGCGCTCAATAAATACGATTGAATGAATGAATGAGAGATACAAGGTAATCAGGTTGTCCCACATAGAAAAATAAAAATAAATAATGGCATTTATTAAGCGCTTACTAGGTTCAAAGCACTGTTCTAAGCGCTGGATGGGACTCACAGTCTTAATCCTCATTTTACAGATGAGATAACGGAGGCACCGAGACATTAAGTGGCTTACCCAAGGTCATACAGCAGACAAGTGGTGGAGCCGGGATTGGAACCCACGTCCTCTGACTCCCAAGACTCTTTTCACTAAGTATTCCATCCATGTTTCCCCTCTTTTCAAGACCCTCCAGTGGTTGCCCATCCACCTCCACATCAAACAGAAACCTCTTACCGTCAGCTTTAAAGCTCTCCATCACCTTGCCCGCTCCTACTTCACCTCGCTGCTCTCCTATTACAACCTAGCCTGCACACTGTGCTCATCTAATGCCAACCTACTCCCTGTCGCCCGACTTCTCGCCCATGGCCTGCCTCTGTCCTGAAATACCCTCCCTTTTCAAACTTGAAAGAAAATCACTCTCTCCACCTTCAAAGCCTTACTGAAGGCACATTTCCTCCAAGAGGCCTTCCCTAACTAAGCCCGTCTTTCCTCTTCCCCCACTCTCTTCTGCCTTGCCCTGACTTGCTCCCTTTATTCACCCTTCCCTCAGCACCGCAGCTGTTTCCTCCGCTAGACTGGAAGCTCATAGTGGGCAGGGGACTGTGTTTACCAACTCTGTTATATTATAATGACAGCATTTGTTAAGCACTTACTCTGTGCAAAGCACTGTTCTAAGCGCTGGGGAGGTTACAAGGTGATCAGGTTGGCCCACGGGGGGCTCACAGTCTTAATCCCCATTTTACAGATGAGGTAACTGAGGCCCAGAGAAGTGAAGTGACTTCATCATCAATCGTATTTATTGAGCGCTTACTATGTGCAGAGCACTGTACTAAGCGCTTCGGAAGTACAAACTGGCAACATATAGAGACAGTCCCTACCCAACAGTGGGCTCACAGTCTAAAAGGGGGAGACAAAACCAAACATACAGCTGACAATTGGCAGAGGGAGGATTTGAACCCATGACCTCTGACTCCAAAGCCCGGGCTCTTTCCACTGAGCCAAGCTGCTTCTGTATATTATATTGTACTCGCCCAAGTGCTTAGTACAGTGTTCTGCACACAGGAAGTGTTCAATAAACATGATTCGTTGATTTATTGATTGAAGATAGGTAGTTTTTAAGCTCCCCTCTCAGGGTCGCACCTGGAGAGTTTCCAGGGCTCTACCAGTCTTGACTACGAGAGGGAGAGTCAAGCAGAGGCCTACCCATTCCACTCCTAGCTTGGCCAGTGGCTAGTGAGTGGAAGGCAATTGGCTACAAGTCAAAACTCACCTGTGCCGGGCAGCGATGGCATGGGAGAGAGTCGATGGCAGAGACTCAAGTTTACTGCACAGAAGGCGGCAATGGTAAACCACTTCTGGATTTTTATCCAGAAAACTCTCCAGATCCACTACCGGAACGATTGCAGATGGAGAGCGGGGCGTTCTGGGAGAGATGTGTCTGTGGTGTCGCTACGGGTCAGAAACGATTCAAGTCGAATCGTTCAAGTTCAAGTGAAAAAGTTCCAAGCCTCCCCCAGGAACCTTGATGGTTTGAATTTAGCTTTTCACTTGAAGCTCTTGATTCCCTCGTTACTATTTCCTGGGTGAACTCAGGATCACCCAAGTCCAAGAAGGCTGATGTTGATTTGAGCAGGGAATATAAAGCTTTAAATACCTGGGATGATGAAGTTTCCTATCAGGAATGACAGTTGAGCCTTGGTCAGGCGTGATCTTCCTAAACTCTCCCCTGCTTCTCTCCAATCCTTCCCGCCTCCTCCACCCTCTTCAACTCTCCCTATACTCCCTGCAGTGACTCATCATGAGATCTCTCTCCTCCGCTCTAAATCTACCCCGTCTACCTGTGCTTCTGACCCCATCCCTTCAAACTTTTTGAAAAACACACGTTCCCTCCCTTCTTCCCTCCTTGACTGCCATTTTCAACTGTTCACTTTCCAATAACTTCTTCCCCACTGCTTTCAAACATGCTTCCATTGCCCCTATACTATAAAAACCCTCACTCGGCTCCACGATTCCATCCAGCTATCGCTATCTCCCTTCTACCGTTTCTCTCCATACGTCTTCAGAGAGTTGTTAACACCTGCTATCTCCACTTCCTCTCCTCTAATTCTCACCTAGATCCCGTCCAATCTGGCTTCTTTACTCCACAGAAACTGCCCTCTCTAAGGTGAACTGTGACCTTCTTCTTGACAGATCTGATGGCCTCTACTCTCTCCTAATCCTCCTAGACCTCTCAGCTGCCTTTGACACTGTAGATCACCCCCTTCTCCATGAACCTTTACCCAAACTTGGATTTGCTGTCATTGTCCTCTCCTGGTTCTTCTCCTCCCTGACTCACTCCTCCTCCGTTTCTTTTGCTGGCTCCTTCTCTGCCTCCCACTCTCTATTCTCCATCTACACTCACTCCCTTGGAAAATTCATTCACTCCCATGGCTTCAGCTATCATCTCTACGCGGATGATTCCCAAATCTACACCTCCAGGCCTGACCTCTCTCCCTGCAATCTCACATTTCCTCCCGCCTTCTGGACATCTCTACCTGGATGTCCCACTGACACCTCAAACTAAACTTCTCCAAAACTGAACTCCTAATCTTCCCACCCAAATCATGTCCTCCCCTGTCTTTCCTTTCTCTGTAGACAATACCATTATCCTCCCTATCTCAGAAGCCTATAACCATGACATTGTCCTTAACTCATCTCTCTCATTTCACCCACATAGTCAATCCATCACTAAATCCTGTTCAATCTTCATAACATCACTAAAATGTGCCCTTTCCTCTCTGTCTGAACTGTTCCCATGCTGATCCTATCCCTCCTTGATTACTGCATCTGCCTCTTCACTGCCCTCTTGTTCTCCTGTCTCTCCCCACTCCAATCCATACTTTACTGTGCTGCTCGGATCATTTTTTCAACAAAAACAGTCAGTCATGGACCTCTAGAGACTGCCAATCCACCTCCACATCAAGGAGAAACTCCTAACCATTGGCTTTAAAGCCCTCAATCAGCTCACCTCATCCTACCTCACTTTCCTGACCTCTGCACATTCCTCTGCTCCAGTGCCAACTTACTTACAGTGCCACGATCCCATCTATCTTGCTGCCAACCCTTTTCCCACATCCTCTCCCTAGCCTGGAACTCCCTCCCCCTCCCCCTCCATATATGCCAGGCCACCACTCTCCCCACCTTCAAAGCATTATCAAGGGCACGTCTCCTCCAAGAGGCCTTCCCTGATTAAGGCCTCTTTTCCCCAGCCCGTTCTTCCAACATTGTCATCTTTGAACTTGGATACGTGACTGTGAGCCCACTGTTGGGTAGGGACCATCTCTATGTGTTGCCAACTTGTACTTCCCAAGCGCTTAGTACAGTACTCTGCACACGGTAAGTGCTCAATAAATATGATTGAATGAATGAATACGTGACCTTTGGGCATTTGATATTTGCTTCACCCTCAACCCCACAGCATTTAGGTGCATGTCAGTCAATCAATCAATCATATTTACTGAGCACTTACTGTGTGCAGAGCACTGTACTATGCACTTTAAAGAGTACAGTGTAATAATATAATGAGGTTGGTGACATGTTCCCTGCCCATGTCATTAAATTATGTATTACAAATTATTTACATCAATGTCTCTCTCCCCCTCTAATAATAATTGTAATAATTATGGTATTTGTTAAGCACTTACTATATGCCAGACGCTGTACTAAGTGCTGGGATGGATACAAGCATTCCAGTTGGACCAGTCCCTTGTCCCACGTGGGGTTCACAGTCTCAATCCCCATTTTGCAGATGAGGAAACTGAGGCATAGAAAAGTGAAGTGACTTGCCCAAGATCACACAGCAGAGAAGTGGCAGAGCCAGGATTAGAACCCATGACCTTCTGACTCCCAAGCCCATGCTCTATCCACTGTGCCAGGCTGCTTCTCCAGACAATAAACCCATTATGGGCAGGGAATGTGTCTGCCAATTCTGTTGATTTGTACTCTCTCCCAATCTTACTACAGTGCTCTACACTGTTTATTTTATTTTATTTGTACATATTTATTCTATTCATTTTATTTTGTTAATATGTTTTGTTTTGTTCTCTGTCTCCCCCTTCTAGACTGTGAACCCACTGCTGGGTAGGGACCATCTCTATATGTTGCCGACTTGTACTTCCCAAGCGCTTAGTACAGTGCTCTGCACACAGTAAGCGCTCAATAAATATGATTGATTGATTGATTGAAGCAATTGCCAGGTTCTCATGCTGGCTTCACCCACGTTAACCAGCTGCAGGCAGAACGGGAATTCTCGGAAGAGCATTTCTCTGGATATCAGCACCTATAAGCAGCAAAGGAATCTGGGTATGTGTACAAATGTTAAGTGCATTTTCTTCAGATAGGTGCCTGGGTTTTCTTAGTCCTGTATAGTTTGAACTCAGGGCTACTACATGTGGCTTATGTAATTAATTGTAGTGTCCTGTGTAACCCTGAATAATAATAATAACAATAACAATAATAATAATAATAATAATGGTATTTGTTGAGCACTTACTATATGCCAAGCACTATTCTAAACGCTTGGAGGGGATACAAGGTAATCTGGTTGTCCCACGTGGGGCTCACAGTCTTAATCCCCATTTTACAGATGAGGGAACTGAGGCACAGAGAAGTGAAGTGACTTGCCCAAGGTCACACAGCTGACAAGTGGTGGAGCCGGGATGCAAACCCACGACCTCTGACTCCCAAGCCCGGGCTCTTTCCACTAAGCCACGCTGCTTCTCTATGAAGTTCCCTATATGTCCCTGGGCCCACCCATCTTCCCTTCCTAGTCCTATTTTTAGTAGGGAATTTGAAGCAAGGAGATGAAGATGAAGATGCAGTAGGGTGATCATTCCCCCATTTTTCTGCTGCTATGGGATTGGACATTATCCTGGAACAAATGAGAAGGGGTGAGGGATTCCCCCCCAAAAACAAGAGAAGCATGTGGCCTCATGGGTAGAGCATGGGCTGGGAGTCCAACCAACCTGGGTTCTAATCCCAGCTCTGATGATGATGATGATGATGATGATAGCATTTATTAAGTGCTTACTATGTGCAAAGCACTGTTCTAAGCACTGGGGAGGATACAAGGTGATCAGGTTGTCCCACGGGGGGGCTCACAGTCTTAATCCCCATTTTACAGATGAGGGAAATGAGGCCCAGAGAAGTGAAATGACTTGCCCAAAGTCACACAGCTGCCAATTGGCAGAGCCAGGATTTGAACCCATGACCTCTGACTCCAAAGCCCAGGCTCTTTCCACTGAGCCATGCTGCTTCTCCTGCAACTTGTCTGCTCTCTGACCTTGGGCAAATCACTTAACTTCTCTGTGCCTCATCTGTAAAACGGGGATTCAGACTTTGAGTCCCATGTGGGACATGGATCGTGTCCAACCTGACTAGTTTGTATCTACCCCAGTGTTCAGTACAGGGCCTGGCACATAATAAGCGTTTAACAAATGCCATTAAAAAGAAACTTTAGGTTTGTGTAGCCTTGAATGGCCTTCCATAGAATAGTGGGTGTGACAGCACTACCATAGACAATATTCCTGGAATAATGCATAATAACAATAATAATAATATTAATAATGGTATTTGTTAAGTGCTTACTGTTCTAAGTGCTGGGGGGGGGGCGATGCAAGGTAATCAGGTTGTCCCACATGGGCTCACAGTCTTAGTCCCCATTTTACAGATGAGGGAACTGAGACACAGAGAAGTTGACATCATTTATGTCTGCATGTCTGATATCTTAGAGGGATTTTGGTAGCCACTCTATGAGACAGTTGTCGGCATTCCCTCTCCATCTCCATCAGATCATGGTGGTTCCTTTTGCTCTTCTGTTGGGCCTTATTGCCTTAGCCGTGGTCAGGGAGCGCGTCTGTGGTGGATCTGTTGCGGGTCTGTGGTGTAGTGGATACAGCATGGGCCTGGGATTCAGAAGGTCACGGGTTCTAATCCTGCCTCCTCCACTTGTCTGCTCTGTGATCTCAGCCAAGTCACTTCACTGTGCCTCAGCTATCTCATCTGTAAAATGGAATTTTGTTCACTCAATCGTATTTATTGAACACTTACGGTGTGCAGAGCCCCATGTGGGACAGGGTCTGTGTCCAACCAATTTGCTTGTATTCAACCCAGTGCATAGTCCAATGCTTGGCACATCGTAAGTGCTTAACAAATACCATAATTATTATTATCATCATTAGCAATAGAAACAGATGAGAATGGCTAAGAAAGAGAAAGGATAACATCATCTGCTGAGCCAATGCTAATTTGGCAAAGCAAATAAATTGTTGATCAGTCTAATGATTCTTAAAAAGCATCTGCAAATCTGGTATATAAACCAAATCAATATTTGAATGTTAAAATGACTCTTCCCTAGGTAATTAGCTGAACTGTTTATGTCAGTGACTGGTTTTTCCTAATGAGCTTCAGTAATTCCCTATCTAAGTAGCTGAATTTCAGGCTTGCAAATTCAAATCTGTTTCCAAAGGGATGAGGTTCTGAATCTGCAGCAACCTCCATTTGCAAAAGTGTCAGCTCATTTTATTCAAGAGTCAGATCAGCTTCTTTAACCAGTTCCTGAATACACAAAGGACTCGGAGACTTCCTTGCTTCTAAAGACCTGCTGTCTGCTCCCTTCCCCATGACGAGCTAAATAAAAAGATGGACTAATTAACGGGTTCTATCTCGGATCCGGCATCTTAAAAAAAATCTTTGTTTTCCATCTTATCCCTGTTCTAGCCAACTCTAAATCACAAATAAAACTCCCACCTCTGATAATACTGCATTGCGTTGCTGGTAACTTAATAATAGTTGTTCTCATATCCAGATGTAAGAATCTCTTCTTATTAGTCAGTTTTGTTAATACAAATCCTTCCTTAACCTTCGAGCCAAACCCCTCAAATGCCTTTCCTTTCGCCCATTGAATGTTCTTATGCCACCATTCTGGTTTTTTTTTTCTTATAAAGAGCCAAGAGCTGGGTTTGGGATTCTGGAGGGTTTTTTTTTGTTGGTTTTTTTTTTTTCCAGCAACATCGAGGAAAGTCATTACGCTAGGAAAGTGCACTCATTTTGCTTCCCTTATTTTCCATTACCTTTTTAGCAGTTTCTTCGGGCAATAGAATTACTGGGAAAGAATTGGCTATTGGCTAGAAGCCCATTCTATGTTGGGTTCTGGCCCAGAATGGTGATCTCATACAGGAATTCCTGCCCTACTCAAGCTGGCTGCCAGAAGCTTGAAGGAACTTTTGTCTCCCTTTTCAACTCTGAACGGTAGGCAGGCCAAAATGAGTTGATCATTCCTTAAATTTGTAATGGTCCCATACTAATACAATAAATAACTCTACTTGAAAAGGATGAGAAGAGTTCAATTTGGAATTTTCTCAGTACCAAATTTTTTTGAATGCCTGTGTGATATGTGAGCAATTTATGTGACTAAACATTACCAAAATATGTCAGTCATATTTATTGAGTGCTTATTGTGTGCAAAGCACTGTAATAGAACTTTTTATCCTTCCACCGAAACCCTGTCCGCCCCATGACTTTCCTGTGACTGTAGACAGCACCACCATCCTTACTGTCTCACAAGCCCATAAGCGGTGTGACTCAGTGGAAAGAGCCCGGGCTTTGGAGTCAGAGGTCATGGGTTCGAATCCCGGCTCCCCCACATGTCTGCTGTGTGACCTTGGGCAAGTCACTTCACTTCTCGGAGCCTCAGTTACCTCATCTGTAAAATGGGGATGAAGACTGTGAGCCCCACGTGGGACAAACTGATCACCTTGTATCCCCCCCAGCGCTTAGAACAGTGCTTTGCACATAGTAAGCGCTTAATAAATGCCATTATTAATTAATTAATTAATTAATCCTCAACTCCTTTCTCTCATTCAACATATTCAGTCTATTACTAAATCCTGTTCAACCTTCACATTATTAAATCCACCCTTTCCTCTCCATCCAAACTCCTGCCATATTAATCATCAATCAATCGTATTTATTGAGTGCTTACTATGTGCAGAGCACTGTTAATTATTAATTGGATTAATAATAACTATTAATCCAAGTACTTCTCTTATCCCACCTTTATTAAAGCATCAGCCTCCTTGCTGATTTCCCTGCCTCCTGTCTCTCCCCTCTTCCTGTCTCTCTACTCTAGTCCATAACTTCCAATCTGCTGCCCAGGTCATTTTTCTATGAAAATGTCCAGTCCTTGTTTCCCCATTCCTCAAGAACCTCCAGTGGTTGCCCACTCACCTCCGCATCAAATAGAAACTCCTCACCATCGACTTAAAAGCATTAAATCACCTTGTCACCTCCTGCCTCACCTCGGTACTCTCCGACAATAATAATAATAATAATAATAATAATAATGATGGCATTTATTAAGCGCTTACTATGTGCAAAGCACTGCAACCCAGCCTGCCCACTTAGCTCCTCTAATAATAATAATAATCATAACAATGGCATTTATTAAGCGCTTACTATGTGCAAAGCACTGTTCTAAGCTCTAATACCAATCTACTCACTATACCTCAATTTTGTCTATCTTGCCGCCAACCTCTTGTTTACATTCTGCCTAGAAAACCCTCCCTCTTCATATCTGATGGACAATTATTCTTCCACTTTCAAAGCCTTTTTGTAGGCACATCTTCTCCAAGAGGCCTCCCCTGACTAAGTCCTCCTTTCCTCTTATCCCCCTCCCTTTTGTGTCACCCTGACTTGCTCCCTTTATTCACCCCACCCCTTCCCAGCCCCATAGCACTTACGTACATATCAGTAATTCAATTATTTATATTAATGTCTGTCTCCCCCCTCTAGACTGTAAGCTCACTATGAGCAGGTGCTTTGTCTGTTACAGTGTTATGTTCAAATCCCAGATCCGCCACTTGTCAGCTGTGTGACTTTGGGCAAGTCACTTGACTTCTCTGTGCCTCAGTTCCCTCATCTGTAAAATGGGGAGTCCCCCGTGAGCCCCCCGTGGGACACCTGATCACCTTGTGCTTAAAACAGTGCTTTGAAAATAGTAATCACTTAATAAATGCCATTATTATTATTATTATTATTACTCTCCAAGTGCTTAGTATAGTGCTCTGCACACAGTAAGTACTCAAATATATTGATTGATTGGGGAGTACATTATTAAAATATAATTGACACATTCCTTGCCCACAACAAGCTAATAATTCAATGAATATTAGACCACTGGATACCGTGATCGAAGTTAAATTCCCTCACTGTCCAAGAAGATGGAACTGAAAGAACTCAGATGCCAACAACAGAGTGTCAGTTACGGAAAGAAGTTTTGCTGAGGAATTCCATGCACTGATAGGTACCCTGAGCTTCGAACATAGTTTCGACATGAGAATAGAAATAATGATGATATACTCCTTTCTCAGAGAAGCAGCATGGCTCAGTGGAAAGAGCCTGTGCTTTGGAGTCAGAGGTCATGGGTTCAAATCCCAGCTCCATCACTCGTCAGCTGTGTGACTTTGGGCAAGTCACTTAACTTCTCTGGGCCTCAGTTACCTCATCTGTAAAATGGGGATTAACACTGTGAGCCCCACGGGGGACAACCTGATCACCTTGTAAATTCCCCAGTGCTTAGAACAGTGCTCTGCACATAGTAAGCGCTTAATAAATGCCATTATTATTATTATTATTATTATAACCTTGTTAGCAAGTAAAGAAGAAATGAAAATAGTACTAAGAAGGAAACAAAAGGTATAGGAAACATAAAAAATGGTGACAAGGGGGATGTGTGACTTGTCTTATGCTGTTGAGTCATCTCTGACCCACAGCGACACGGTGGACACATCTCTCCCAGAATGTCCCACCTCCATCTGCAATCGTTCTGGTAGTGTATCCAGTGAGTTTTTTTGGTAAAAATAATAGAAATAGTTGAACATTACCTCCTTTGGCACAGTAACCAAGTCTCTGTCCTCGACTCTCTCCCATGCTGCTAATGGCCAGCACAGGCGAGATTTGACTTGTAGCAGGTTGCTTTCACTTTCTAGCCACTGCCCAAGCTAAGAATAGAATGGATACACCTCTGCTTGACTCTTCCTCTCTTAATCAAGACTGGTAGACTATTGAAAACTCTCCAGGTGTGACCCTAAGAGGGGCATATGTGACTAGTGAAGGAAAAAAATGATGAACACAGGTTTCCAAATCCATTTGTAAAATGACTGCATAGAACTAGGAATAATTTAGAAAGAGGAATTTGGAATAAACAAAGGGAAGGTTTAGCAATGTTGGCAGTAATTTGAGCTGAAACAAATATTCTGGTGAAACTGAAAAATGAAAATGGAGAGAGGATGACAAACAAAATCAAGACAGCAAAATAATCATAAAATTCTGCGGTGACCTTTGCTCATCTAAAGTCAGAGTAAATTATCGTCATCCATGTGGGATCCTGAAACCAGTCCTGAAAGTAATTTGGAATAAGTTGACTATGCTGTTAACAATGTATAATACAAAAAATGACGAGGGAGGTCTGTTAAAGGTGCTGATGTCCCTATGTAATGAATTTTTTTCTTAATGACTTTTTTGTTTGTTTTTATGATATTTGTTAAGCACTTACTGTGTGACAGGCTCTGCATTAAGCGCTGGGGCAGATACAAGCTAATAATCATAAAATTCTAGCTTGTATTTTATGATTACAAAATAATCATAAAATATTATTTATGATTTTATTATTTATGATTTTATATATATATTCATATATATGAATGTTATACATATATATAATGTCCGTGTCACATAGGGCTCACTATAGATGAGGGAACTGAGGCACAGAGAAGTTAAGTGATTTGTCCAAGGTCACAGAGTAGACAAGTGGCAAAGCTGAGTTTAGAACTCAGGTCCTTCTGCTTTCTGGGCCCATGCTCTATCCATTAGGTCAGGCTGCTTCTGTGCTATGTGAACTTGAATCGAGAAGGCAAGAGCATCCTTATCATCATCACCATCAATTGTATTTATTGAGCGCTTACTATGTGCAGAGCACTGTACTAAGCACTTGGGAAGTACAGTGGAGTGTGACAGAGTGTGGTGGTAGAGTGGTATCAGACACCAGACCAAACTAAAGGTTTAGAGTTGTAGCGTTGTCTAACCTTCTCTACAGCTGGGAGATCTGGGTCACACACAAACACCACAACCAACTCTTTGAGCGGTTCCACCGGTGTCATTTACAGGCTATTCTCAATATCAAATGGCAAGACGGGATTATTCATTTATTCATTCATTCAGTCGTATTTATTGAGCGCTGTGTGCAAAGCACTGTATTAAGCACTTGGGAGAGTACAATATAAAGACAGACACATTCCTGCCCACAGCGAGCTCACAGTCTATAGGGAGAGACAGACATTAATATAAACAAATAGATAAACAGGTAAATAAATTACAGCAATAAAGATATCTACACATATACTTCTAGACTGTGAGCCCACTGTTGGGTAGGGACCATCTCTATATGCTGCCAACTTGTACCTCCTAAGCACTTAGTACAGTGCTCTGCACACAGTAAGAGCTCAATAAATACGATTGATTGATATACTGTGGGGATGTGGGGGAGGATGAATGAAACAGCAAGTGAGAGGGGCACAGAAGGGAGTGGGAGAAGAGGAGAAGAGGGCTTATGAACAATAAATTTTAGACTGTGAGCCCGCTGTTGGGTAGGGACCGTCTCTATATGTTGCCAACTTGTATTTCCCAAGCACTTAGTACAGTGCTATGCACACAGTAAGCGCTCAATAAATATGATTGAATGAATGAATAAAGTTCTGGAACATAGTCTCCTAGCATCAGAGCTATGCTTATTTTAACACAGCGATGCTGGTTGGGAAGAATGAGTGACAGCAGGATACCTAAACACGTGCTGAATGGAGAGCTGAAATCAGGAAACCGAAAGCAAGGAGGACAGAGGAAGTCGTTTAAGGACATGGTAAACAAAGCCTCAAACAAATCTGCATCCCTGCCCCCAAACGGGGAGGACTTGCTTAGGAGAGACCCGCATGGCATACTACAACCAAGAAAGGGGGGGTTCTTTTCAAACAAAAGTTTTAGAAGGGACAAGATAAAGGAGGCAAAAGAGAAAGCAGTGTCATGTGCTGCAAACATTAAACATAACAAATAACAAGGGACGGTCTCTTTATGTGTGCAAAGTGGCTACACATGATTTCATAGATGAATTTCACTGTCACTCATGTCTCGTTCAAATACAAAGGACAATTGTATATGTATGTACATTGCATTTATCTCTCTCTCTCGTGATATATATACCTATACTATATATATTTATACCTATCTCCTCTCTCTCTCTCTCTAGATATATATAGTCTATAGTCTAGAGAGAGACTATATATATCTAGAGAGAGAGAGTGAGAGAGGAGATAGGTATAGATATAGATCTTGCTATAGATCTATATCTATATAACTATATATGGATATAGATATAGATATATACATATAGATATATAGATATATACATATAGATATAGATATAGATCTATATAGATATATACATATAGATATAGATATATAGATATGTATCTATATAGATATATGCATATGGACATATATCTATATATCTCTCTCTAGACTATATATATCTAGAGAGAGACAGGATATACAGATATATATAGTCTATATATATCGAGAGAAAGAGAGAGAGAGAGAGAGAGCTCATTGTGGGCAGGGAATGTATCTGTTCATTGTTATATTGTATTTTACATCATATATTATAATATATTTTAGATTATATTTTAGATTGTATATTGTATTTTCCCAAGCACTCAGTACAGTGTTCTGAATACAGTAAGCACTCAATAAATACAAGTGACTAAAAGATTCTGGATGAAAAAAAATCATTTTCAGAATCACTGTCTTTGTTGGCCTTGGTTTAACATCCTATCACTGTCAATTGAATGCTTGCAGAATCCAGCATGTTTTGCAACTGCACAGAATATAAATGCAAATTTTCAGTCTGTTCTATATGAAGAGTTGAAAATTCATGCAAAACTAGGTTCTTAGATAAATGCCTCACATTTATCTATCCTACTGATCCCCAGCTGATCATTGTAGGAAAAAAAATAAATGAAGGTGAGAAAGGTGTCAAAATTACTCAGAAAAATTGGAGGTGGGACTAGAAGGAGGTACATAAAAGCACCTAGTATTTGTATTGGGTGGTAGAGGTGGATGACAAGGTGGTGTGAAAGCAGCATTGGAGGTAGGCCAGCCTCTCCCCAAGGGGACAGGGAGAAGATGAGGCCTAGGGGAAGAGCAGAAGGGGAGGCTGTCATCAGGTGAAAACCAGGTCTCATAGAAAGTGGAGTAGTTATTTCTCTTTTTTGGGGTGTGTGGGGGGCCCTTATCTGTTAAATGGGATGTTTATTGTGTCACATCTGCTCATTGTCTTAATTTTCCTTCCCATTTTGCTTGCATCACACCTTTGACCCCTGAAAGCTTTCTGATTCATTTGTTTGAAATGTGTTTCTGAAGTGGGTCTTTCATCTCCATCTCTCCACTGCTCTTTGGGTGAAAACCATCTTCTCTTTGTTGGCTTGTATTGTCAACCAATGCTCCAAACTGTAAACCACGGAGTGACTGATTAACAAAGTGACAAGGCTCTCTTTTCTTCTTCCCTAGCAGCTTATATCAAACAGGGATGTTCTGGTTTTTCATTGTTGTTTCCCTCCTCCTTTTTTAAGGTGCTTACTGTGTGCTTACTGCTTACTAGTAAGTTGTTAAGTGCTTACTGCTTTTAAGTGCTTACTGCTGTACTAAGCGCCCGGGTAGATACAAAATGATCAGGTTGAGTACAGTTCCTACCCTATATAGGGGTTTCAGTCTTAATCCCCATTTTACAGATGAGGTAACTGGGACACAGAAAAGTTAAGTGACTTGCCCAAGGTCACCCAGCAGGCAAGTTGTGGGGACCAGACTAGAACCCAGGCCCTCTGACTCTTTGGTCTGTGCTCTTTCCACTAGGCCAAGCTACTTCTCTTCACATAGTCATCAACAAATGTGTTGATCTTTTTTTTATTTCCTAGCTGTGAAGATTTATTTTCCACTTCATTGACTTCTTCACTTTTTACTCTAGACACTATTTACTGAGCATCTATTTGGTCATCTCTAGTGCATATGAAATTCTTGCATTTTCAATCTAACCTTGTTACATCTCTTTATAATAAGTCTTTTTAAATGGTATTTGTTAATTACTTACTATGTGCCAACCACTATATTGGGGTAGGTATGAGAATCTTCAATGAAAAAGAAGGTCAACTGAGTGTGAAATAGAGTATATTGATTCTCTCTTTTCAGACGAGTGAATTGTATAGCAATTTCAGTATGGGTTTATTGTCCTGCTTCACTCCTCTGCATGTCATTCAGCACGAGGTGGAGAACAAAAAAAGGAGTCCATTATGCAATTTCAGTTCATCTTCACTATGAGGTAATAATAATAATGATAGTAATAATATTTATTAAGTGCTTCCTATGAACCAAAGCACCATGCTAAGCTCTCAGGTAGGTACAGATAATTATCTCATTACAATCTAAGAGAGAAGGAGGGAGAACAAGTACTTGATCTCCATTTTATGCTTGAGGAAACTGAGGTCTAGAGAGGTTAAATTACTTGACCAAGATCACACAGCAGGTCAGTGACAGCTGGAATTAGAATCTGGGTCTCCTGACTCATTCATTCATTCATTCAATTGTATTTATTGAGCGCTTACTGTGTGCAGAGCATTGTACTAAGCACTTGGGAAGTACAAGTCGGCTACATAAAGAGACGGTCCCTACCCAGCAACGGGCTCACAGTCTAGAAGGGGGAGACAGACAGCAAAACAAAACATGTAGACAGGTGTCAAAATCATTAGAATAAATAGAATTATAGCTATATGCACATCATTACCAAAATAAATAGAATAGTAAATATGTACAAATAAAATAGAGTAATAAATCTGTACAAATATATGCAAGTGCTGTACAGAGGGGAAGGAGGAAGGGCAGATGGGGGGATGGGGAGGAGGAGAGGAAAAGGGGGGCTCATTCTGGGAAGGCCTCCCAGAGGAGGTGAGCTCTCAGTAGGGCTTTGAAGGGAGAAAGAGAGCTAGTTTGGTAGATGTGCGGAGGGAGGGCATTCCAGGCCAGGGGAAGGATGTGGTCCGGGGGTCAGCAGCGGAACAGACAAGAACGAGGCCCAGTGAGGAGGTTAGCAGTGGCAGAGGAGCGGAGGGTGCAGGCTGGGCTGGAAAAGGAAAGAATGGAGGTGAGGTAGGAGGGAGAGAGGTGATGGACAGCCTTGAAGCTGAAATTGAGGAGTTTTTGCTTGATTCGTAGGTTGAGGGGCAACCACTGGAGATTTTTGAGGAGGGGAGTGACATGCCCAGAGTGTTTCTGTACAAAGATAATCCGGGCAGCAGAGTGAAGTATAGACTGAAGCGGGGAGAGACAGGAGGATGGGAGATCAGAGGGGAGGCTGATGCAATAATCCAGTCAGGACAGGATGAGAGATTGAACCAGCAAGGTAGTGGTTTGGATGGAGAGGAAAGGGCGGATCTTGGCGATGTCGTGGAGGTGAGACTGCCAGATTTTGGTGACGGATTGGATGCGTGGGGTGAACGAGAAAGCGGCGTCAAGGATGACACCAAGATTGCGGGCTTGTGTGACGGGAAGGATGGCAGTGCCGTCCACAGTGACAGGAAAGTCAAGGAGAGGACAGGATTTGGGAGGAAAGATAAGGAGTTCAGTCTTGGATATACTGAGTTTTAGATGGCGGGTAGACATCCAGATGGAGATGTCCTGAAGGCAGGAGGAGATACGAGCCTTGAGGGAGGGAGAGAGAGCAGGGGCAGAGATGTAGATTATGGTGTCATCAGCGTAGAGATGAGAGTTGAAGCTGCAGGAGCAAATGAGTGCACCAAGGGAATGAGTGTAGCTAGAGAACAGAAGGGGACCAAGAACTGACCCTTGAGGAACCCCTACAGTATGGGGATGGGAGGGGGAGGGGGAGCCCACAAAAGAGACTGAAAATGAACGGCCAGAGAGATAAGAGGAGAACCAGGAGAGAGTGGAGTCTGTGAAGCCAAGGTTGGAGAGCGTGTTGAAGAGAAGGGGGTGATCCACAGTGTCGAAGACCGCTGAGAGGTCAAAGAGGATTAGGATAGAGTAGGAGCCATTGGATTTGGCAAGCAGGAGGTCATTGGTGACCTTAGAGAGGGCAGTTTTGGTGGAGCGTAGGGGACGGAAGCCAGATTGGAGGGGGTCGAGGAGAGAGTTGGCGTTGAGGAATTCAAGGCAGCGAGTGTAGACTACTTGTTCTAGGAGTTTGGAAAGGAAGGGTAGGAGGGAGATGGGGCTAGAAGGGGAGGTGGGGTCAAGGGAGGGTTTTTTTAGGATGGGGGAGACACGGGCATGTTTGAAGGCAAAGTGGAAGGAACCAGCGGAGAGTAAGCGGTTGAAGATGGAAGTTAAGGAGGGGAGAAGGGAAGGGGCAAGAATTTTCATAAGATGAGAGGGAATGGGGACAGAAGCACAGGTGGATGGAGTGGCACTTCAGAGGAGGGAGGAGATCTCATCTGACTCAAATTCTATGCTCCTTCTATTAGCCCACATTGTCTCTCAGGAGTGGGAACGGCAGTGGAAATGGCAGCATGTTGATGGCTAGAATTGAATTTGGGGTTGTATGATCATTTTTATGTGAGGCTTTATGGTTGCTTAGGTTTTCTAAACATGGGAGGGGCTACTCCTGCCCAGGTCTCCCTTACTTCTGGAAAAACTGGCAGTTATACAAGCATTATGTAAGGGTGTCAGAGAAAGAGGAAGTGTTCAAGCAAACGTGGTAGAGCGGAGAGAAATTTCAAACCCAAAGTCGTACGATTCAGGGTTGAACATTCAAACCTGCCCTGGTTTTGGGGTGTGCAAGAGACTTAGGAGGAAAGGCTTTTTAATCATCAAATGAAGACAGGGCCAAGAGTACAGAAGCAACGTGGCTCAGTGGAAAGAGCCCGGACTTGGGAGTCAGAAGTCATGGGTTCGAATCCCACTCCGCCACTTGTCAGCTGTGTGACCTTGGGCAAGCCACTTAACTTCTCCGTGCCTCAGTTACCTCATCTGGAAAATGGGGATTAAGACTGTGAGCCCCACGTGGGACAACCTGATTACCTTGTATCCCCCCACAAGCACTTAGAACAGCACTTCGCACATAGTAAGCACTTAGCAAATAACATCATTATCATTAGTGATATATGCCTCTATCACTGCTCAGAACTGGAGCCAACAACAGTTGTCATCTGCAGCCCTGGAGTCCAAGGGTGGAAGGAAAGGCCCAGTCATGATCCCCTAGTCATGAAAGTGAGAACCCCCAAACATATTTACTGAGCATTTACTATGTGCAGAGCACTGTACTAAGTCTTTGGGAGAGCAGAGTATAACAGAGTTAGTAGACAGTTTAGAGAAGGAAATGGACATTAATATAAATTCATTCAATCGTATTTATTGAGCGCTTACATTGAGCGCTTACTGTGTGCAGAGCACTATACTAAGCGCTTAAATAAAGGATATGTACATAAGTGATGTGGGGCTGAGGGAGGTGCGAATAAAGGGTGTAAATCCAAGGGTGATACAGAAGGAAAGTGGCATAACAGGATTAGAACCCAGGTCCTCTGACTTCAAGGCCTGTAGTTTTTTAACTAGGTCATGCTGCTTCTTGTATTTGAAGGGGGAAGGAATTCTACCAGGAATTTAGGCTGAAAAGACTGTTGGATTGTATTCTCCAGGATCTTTAATAATACTAATGGCATTTGTTAAGCGCTTACTATGTGCAAAGCACTGTTCTAAGCGCTGGGGAGGATACAAGGTGATCAGGTTGTCCCACGTGGGGCTCACAGTCTTAATCCCCATTTTACAGATGAGGGAACTGAGGCACAGGGAAGTGAAGTAACTTGCCCAAAGTCACACAGCTGACAGGTGGCGGAGCCGGGATTCGAACCCATGACCTCTGACTCTCAAGCCGGTCCTCTTTCCATTGAGCCACGCTTCTTCTCTAATACAGTGCTGCTTCTTTAATACAGTGCTATGTACATAGTAAGCACTCAAAAAATACCAATGATTGATTGATTTTGTGAGATTTTAGCTTCTGGCTACCCCTAACGGGTAGGACAGGGTAACTTCAGTAACTTCTACCTAGCCCTAAAACCTAAAAGAAGGGGGCACATGATTCTGTCCCTGTTATTTCTAACTGAAATTGGCGCCTCTGCCTAAAGACAAACTATTCCTTAGTTTTTTGCAGCCAATAATAGATATAGATGCTTCGTATTTTCAGTTTTTGCCTTATGTTTTTTGCTTCTTGAGCTGATTTGGTTGACATTTTGCTAAGTTTCAATGGACACTTACTGTCCTACTGCTGTTTCTAGTTAGATACCAGAGCTTCATTCAATCGTACTTACTGAGCGCTTACTGTAAGCAGAGCGTCTAACTAGATAGTCTTGTGGCAGTGTTACCAAGTGGAAAGAGCACGGGACTGGGATTCAGGAGTCGCAGGTTGTACCTTTGGCTCTGCCAGTTGCCTGCAAGTCACTTAACTTCTCTAGGCCTCAGTTTCCTCATCGGTAAAATGGGAAAGAGATATTTGTTCTCCCTCTCTTTTATTAAGACTCTAAACACCAAGCGGGACAAGGATTATGTTCGACCTGATCAATCAATCAATCAATTGTATTTATGATTGATTACAAGACCTGATGATCTTGTAATCATTCATTCATTCATTCACTCATTCAATCAATCAATCATATTTATTGAGCGCTTACTGTGTGCAGAGCACTGTACTAAGCGCTTGGGAAGTACAAGTTGGCAACATATAGAGACGGTCCCTACCCAACAGTGGGCTCACAGTCTAGAAGTGTTATATATGCGTTTGTATCTGTACCCATATTTATTATTATTAATAATAGTAATGATGGCATTTGTTAAGCGCTTACTATGTGCAAAGCACTGTTCCAAGTGCTGGGGGGGATACAAGGTGATCAGGTTGTCCCACGGGGGGCTCACAGTCTTAATCCCCATTTTACAGAGGAGGGAACTGAGGCTCAGAGAAGTTAAGTGACTTACCCAAGGTCACACAGCAGACATGTGGTGGAGCCGGGATTCGAACCCATGACCTCTGACTCCAGAGCCCATGCTCTTTCCACTGAGCCATGCTGCTTCTCTATTGAGCGTTTACTGTGTGCAGAGCACTATACTAAGTGTTTGGAAAGTACAATTCGGCAACAAATAGAGACAATCCGTACCTAACGGCGGGCTCAGAGTCTAGAAGAGGGGAGACAGACAACAAAACAAGTAGACAGGCATCAAAAGCATCAATATAAATAAATGGAATTATAGATCTATACACATTAACAGCACGAAGCAGCGTGGCTCAGTGGAAAAGAACACGGGCTTTGGAGTCAGAGGTCATGGGTTCAAATCCCAGCTCCGCCAATTGCCAGCTGTGTGACTTTGGGCAAGTAACTTAACTTCTCTGGGCCTCAGTTACCTCATCTGCAAAATGGGGATTAAGACAGTGAGCCCCCCGTTGGACAATCTGATCACCTTGTAACCTCCCCAGCGCTTAGAACAGTGCTTTGCACATAGTAAGTGCTTAATAAATGCCATTATTATTATTAACAAAATGGAACAATAAATAAGTATATATATACAATGTCTCTCTCCCAAGTGCTTAGTACAGTGCTCTGCACACAAAGAAGGGCTCAATGAAGGCGGACTGATTGATACGAAAGGGCTTGGGAAAAACAGAAGCAGTCGGCTGTCTCATCTGGAGTGAGCATAATTCAGAACAAGGAGACTCGGAGAAGTAGAGATCAGGAAGAGGGTTAGTTCTGAATCTAATCATTCATTCAGTCGTATTTATCAAGCACTTACTGTGTGCAGAGCACTGTACTAAGCGCTTGGGAAATACAAATCAGCAACATAGAGAGATGGTCCTTACCCAACAACGGTCTCACAGTCTAGAAGGGGGAGACAGACAACAAAACAAAACAAGAAGACAGGTGTCAATGCCATCAGAATAAATAGAACTGTAGCTACATAATAATGATAATAATAATAATAATAATAATAATAATGGCATTTGTTAAGCGCTTACTATATGCAGAGCACTGTTCTAAGCGCTGGGGGGGACACACAAGGTGACCAAGTTGTCCCACGTGGGGCTCACAGTCTTAATCCCCATTTTACAGATGAGGTAACTGAGGCCCAGAGAAGTTAAGTGACTTGCCCAAGGTCACACAGCAGACATGTGGCGGAGTCGGAATTCAAACCCATAACCACATACACATCATTAATAAAATAGAGTAATAAATATGTACAAATATGCACAAGTGCTGTGGGGAGGGGGAGGGGGTAGGGCAGAGGGAGGAACAGGGGCGATGGCTAATCTAGGGCTTAACACAGTGCTTGGCACACAGCAGCCCTTCACACATACCATTATTTCTTTGACTATTGTGGTTGGCATTCAGACTGTGGGGTTTTCAGTGTTGCAGATAGAACTCTGCAGCTCATGGGTACATGATAATCAATCAATCAATCAATCGTATTTATTGAGCACTTACTGTGTGCAGAGCACTGTACTAAGCGCTCGGGAAGCACAAGTTGGCAACATATAGAGACAGTCCCTACCCAACAGTGGGCTCACAGTCTAGAAGGGGGAGACAGAGAACAAAATCAAACATACTAACAAAATAAAATAAATAGAATAGATATGTACAAGTAAGATAAATAAATAAATGATAAGTAATGACCTTCTTTGGGAGTAGTTTGAACCCTGTAGTTCAGCCTTGCCTGATGGACTTGATGCTTTGTTATGATCATGTTGTCCGTCGTGGCCCGATTTTGATTTTATTGCTCACAGTATTGTCGCAAGGGTATTTGGGCAATATTTTCAGCTGGAACGGGATCTCATCCCAGGAGCCAACTTTCCATTTTGAAGGCGGGGATAGATAGGGGTACAACTTTTAGGACGCGGAGCCCGTGGAAAGGACATGGAAGGGATGGACTCTCCAGAGCTAGTAGGCCAGAAAGGTCTAATTTTGTTTTGCTTTTTTCAGCCTTGCTCTGATGAATCTATCAATCAGTCAATGGTATTTATTGAGCACTCATTGTGTGCACAGTGCTGTACTAGGCACCTGGGTAAGTACAATATAACAGAGTTGGTAGAGAATCAGCATGATATAGTTTTATACTGTGAGCCCCCTCTTTTAGACTGTGAGCCCACTGTTGAGTAGGGACTGTCTCTATATATTGCCAACTTGTACTTCCCAAGCACTTAGTACAGTGCTCTGCACACAGGAAGTGCTCAATAAATATGATTGATTGATTGATTGATTGATTGATTGGATAGAATACAGGCCTAGGAGTCAAAAGGCTGTGGTTTCTAATCCTGCCTCTGCCACTTGTCTGCTGTGTGATCTTGGGCCGGTCACTTCACTTCTCTGGGCCTCAGTTATTTCATATAAAATGAGGATTGAGACTGTGAACCCCATGTGGGACAGGGACTTCATCCAACCTGATTTGCTTGTATCCACCCCAGTGCTTAGTACAGTGCCTGACACATAGTAAGCGATTATCAAATATCACTTTATTTTAGTAGAGGGGATCCCTGCCCACAAGGAGTTTATAGTCTACAGGGGGACAGAGACATTTAAATAAATTACAGGTAGGGGAAATAGTAGAGTGTGTGGATTTAAGTAGCAGATAAGGATACGAAACGCTTGGAATCACA